>NC_089321.1:14302291-14602291 GCF_036669915.1 Pocillopora verrucosa | reverse complement strand
AAAATATGGTACATAAATGATGTCGGTTGAGAAAGTGAGTCAAAGAAAATAGTTTCCGTAGCGCATGATTGCAAACTTGTTTCCATTGTTGCTACTTTGCCTTCCTAAAAAATGCCCCTGTTTGTCTCCAAAATTAGGTTAAATTTGACGCAACATGCATATAATTATTGCTCTCATTTTAATTGGTGGCGTAAGATAACCTTGATCTTATTTTGATCGGCGCAAAGGAAGTATTTTTGCTACACCATTACACAACTGTCTCTTTACTGCGAACTCGGGAGAAGCGTTAATTTAATATAAAACCGCCATAACGACGGCCTGGTCTAGCGATAAGGAATCAATCATATTTTGATCATCGCAGCAAGGAAAGGTATGAAATTAAGGAGAGATAGGATAGTTCTTTATACATGCTGAGAGTACTGTTCAAAACAAAGCAGGATTATGTTCAAAACGCAGTGCTTGTTTTAAAAAATCTTACCGTTTAGGCAAAAGTATACTAATGTACAAATTTCGTGCTGGATCTATTGGGAAATTAATTATTATCAATATAATAATTTCGACTTCTTATGAAATTCGAATTAGACATTTCCAACGATCCTTAAAAACCTGGTGCACATTTTTTCATCCACGAAATTCTGCCGCTAAATTGTAGAAATTGAGTATAGTTTAAGGTGATTTTTGAAGTACCTTCATGATATCAGAAGGATTTGGAATAGCTAAGCAGAATCCTCGCGTAAAACTCGGCGTCATGTGTTGAAAAAGAACGATGCGTCTTTCTAATCGTCGCGATGTGTAAATTATTGTGGGTGAAAATCTCTCACATACAAATGTCCCTGGAACGACCTCAACCCCAAAACTCATTTCGTTCTTACTTATCAGAAAACATTCTCCACTCAACAGGATGCCTCCAATTTTTTGTTTAAACAAACAAGTTAAATTTCAAAATTTGATTGGGTTTCTTCGAAAAAAGACTGAACATACAGAATTGAAAAATCACCTATTCTTCTGTGTCAGTGATATAATCTGGGTTCAATTATCACTTCTATTTTTGCTGGCACTTCCTGATTGATAATATTCTAAAAGATCTAAGGGCAGTGACAAAAATTAATTATAAAAAACAAAATGGAACTTTCAGCTTGAAAATGACACTGTAAACAAATTACTGACACGTAGTTACAATGATCTGACGAAACTGACTATATTAATCCTATCTCAAGGATATCCAGTTTCTCTTGCAAAAAAATGCTATTGATAAAAAAGTTAACCTATTCAAGGTTTTTTCATTACCCATTACAATGTTGGTATGGTTTTTAGCTCGAGTCACACTGGACAAGCTGACTGTTGCTTTAGGGGGGATCTGTTGACATGCAATTAGTAAATGAATTAAAACCTTCAGGCGGTAGCCTACTTTGTGCTAGGCTGCAAACTTCAGCTCAGTTACCAAGGAAACCCTATCCATCGTCAAGACATACATTCCGCCGCGAAAGAGTCAGTTTCTTACGAAACCGTACTTGCATATCATACCTCACAGCTTTAAAATAATTCTGTTTTCGTTAAGGAAACGTTCAGTTGTTACTTAATTCGCCGATGTTTAACTGAACGATTGAAGATTTCAACGTTGGCTTGTTTTTTTTTTTTTCCTAATTATTTATCTAATTATATTAGAGAAATATTCTGCCTCAAGAAACCGGCCCCTAGAAACTTCTATTTCTAATGCCATTTCCGATACTCTTTAATCCTTCATCCTCTAGCATCAGTATTCATATTCTCCACACTGTGATAAGGAGACTTTATTTGACAATCAGGAGCTTCTTGAATTGCTGACAATTTCCGTTGTTCTCATGAACTTTACATTTGATTCAACCCCAACTCTAACCTTTACCCTTTAGAAACAAGAAGCCAGTCACTCTTAGAAGCTAAAGAGTTAACCACATATACGTAATTATGTTCCTGAAAAAATTACGCGCTTCTGATGGCTGAAAACGGATGCACTCTCATGTAACACAAGCGCAAAGTTGTAACACGAATGCAAATTACAAATAGTGCGCGCACGCTTTCAAAATTACGTCTTTGTCGACTTTCTGCGATGTTTTTTTTGTGCACATTATTAACAAGTAATAACATGATTCTCTTGCAATTTGGTGTAAAGACACTTCTAAATTTTTCAGTCTTTGAAAAATTTACTCGTGCTTATTTACACCAAATTGCACTCGAAATCATGTGATTACCTATACTAAATAGACCAAAGAAAGGCAAAATATCAAGGATCCAACGGCAAAATTCTTATAACTTTGAGCTTTGGGGAACAAAAAGTTGACAAAACGAGAAGCTAAGCTGAAATTTGCGAATCTTCTTCTTTTTTAGCATTCGTCAATCATGGATGTTTTGTTTCACCTAACTGGGTTATTTCTCATCGTCGTTACAGGTGAGATAAAATATCAATAAACGCCAGAGTCAAAGGTAATTTATCATTCCTGCCAATTGCAAAGATTTGTTACGAATACTTGAAAATAAGCCAACTGACCCTCGTCCGGCTTTATTTGGAACCGAAAGGAAAAGTCTGTATAACTTTAAAGATATTTCATAATCGCTTGGTACTACTCAGTAGAGCCCTTAATGTGCTCAGCTCGATTGATCAAAGCTGTGTGCTTCCCGGCAATACGATTGAAATTAGGAAGTTCATTTCAAACACGTCATCTATTCTATTTGGCTAAAAGCGAGCTTCTAATTTTATTAGCGCTTTTTTTCCTATTATGCTAAACGTAACTAAATAATGTTCTCTTTTTTCCTTTTCTTTTTGCAGTCCGAGGAGATTCTGAAGGTAGCTATGAACTCACATGATATAGTATGGATGCCTCTCATAGCTCAAGTTCCTTTTTACATTATTTGTTTCAGGGGAACATTGCACTGCAAATATCTATGGAATTAAAAAACGAAAAAAATTCCTTTCAACTTTCGCTTTATTTCGGTTGGGTTACACGAAATTGAACACGAGTTTTTGGTGCCATAGATTTTATTTTTTAAAATTATTATGCCTACAAGCATCCTTTTCAAATCTGGTGTGCTTGATTTTACAATGAGGGTAAAAAAGTCTCTTTTGGTCAGTTAGTTTAACACAGTTGGAATATCAAATTGGAATTGGCCAGGTCGGCTCCAAATTCCAAACAAAAACCTATTATAAAAAAGAAATAAACAATTCAGAAGTCCAAAATTTGGCTGGATTAAATTTGTTATAATGAGACCTTGGATGTCTGTGCAGTGCATGTCAGAAAGCCTTTTTTTTATTTAAGTTATTTGTTGTTATTAGTTTCTATTGTTGTTGATGTTGTTGTTGTTTTTTTTGTTACACGTGTAGGTGCTGCTTTAGATGGTGGTTATTCCGATTGGAGTGAGTTTTCTGAATGCAGTGCTACTTGTGGAGAAGGTTTGAGGATTCGAAAGCGATCGTGCAATAATCCAGAACCTAAAAACGGAGGGAAAAACTGTAATGACTTGGGAGCAGACACGGACACCAAATCTTGCAACTCATTTCCTTGTCGTAAGTGTGTTTATTTTTGATAAATAGAAGTATTCAGGTTGGCAACTTAAGTCTAGGATTGGCTTAGAAGGGATTTAAAAATGACGAATAATTTTTATATTGAGATATCTTTGACTGAGGGTCCGAAATAACCTTATCTGCTTTGGTTTTGCATTACTTCACTCTGTGATTGGTCAAAAAATACTCGCACTAACCTCTCTTTAACCAATCAGAGACAAAACTATTCCTTTTAACTTGTATTTTCCTTGCTTCAGAAAGTAGTTTGGTCTTTTACGGCCATTTCTCCACTTTTTTTGTACCACTTTTAACATGTACCATTCATTTTAGCCGTTGATGGCGGTTATTCTCAATGGTCGAACTTCACGGAATGCAGTATCAGCTGTGGAGGAGGTGGAATCCAGAGTCGCTCGCGAAAATGCAACAACCCTTTGCCTTGCTGTGGTGGAATGAACTGCGAACACTTGGGACCAAGTACAGAGACAAGAGCATGTGGCGAATGTGCCTGTGGTAAATCAATTATCTACTTTAGTTGGTCATTTTTTGATAGCAACGATGACAAATACTATTACAAAGGATTTCGAAGATTCTCAAGCTCAATATGACAACAGTGACGATGTTTTCAAAGAGGATGACGATTTGTTAACTATGATAGTGTCGTTGACGACAAAGACAAGGATGATGGTGACCTACCCTTTTCCTAACCGAACAACAGTCAACTAAAAACAAGTTAAGGTTAATTTTTAGGTTGGGGGGGGGGGGGGGTAGGTGCACACTTGCTCAGATAAACTGATCCTGACGATCGATGACTATGGCTTTGACAATGACAATGACGAGGCGGGAGATGTACTGCGACAAACACGACATAGACAAATAAGATTGTGTCGAGGACAACGACGATACGAATGTCGATGACTGACTGTAGTTTTTTTGGCTTCAGATATTGACGGTAGCTGGAGTGAGTGGTGTGCCTTCACACGCTGCACAGTTTCATGCGGTGGTGGGATGAGAATCCGTAACAGAACTTGTACTAATCCTCCCCCATCAGGCCTTGGTCTCGATTGTGCCGGCCCAGCTGCTGAATTACAGATATGTAATACTGAGTCATGCCGTAAGTGTCAGAGAACAAAATTTGTAATTGTGAATTAAGAGACACGCATAGATGACGTCACCATTCGCAACATTTTGCTTTTTCATTGTATGAAAAATAGATTTCATGTTGCCGAGGGTCTGTTTTGTAATTAATATCACAGATGATGTCAAAACGTAGAAGGAGCAAAATGGTAGCACACGAGATGCAACCAAGCGGGTGTCTCTGATATTCCTACCTCATTTTGACATCTTCTGGATCTATTAAGGAACAGACCAACGACAACGTGGAATCTAGTTGTGAATTAATTATTCGCTTTCCTTTGACAATCCAAGATAATGCTAATTACACCCAGTGGTCAGAGTGGTCTGAATGCAGCGTCACTTGCGGTGTTGGAGAACAAAAACGTTCAAGAACTTGCACCAATCCCCCTCCTGGGCCAGGAAGGAAAAACTGTGAAGAAGAGCACTTAGGACCCGCTGATGAGACTCAAAAATGCAGACTAAAGCCATGTCGTAAGTGAATACGTACAAGATAAGAATTAAACGATCGAAACATACCATTACTTGGAGTGTGCATATGATATTTTTATTCCATGAAATGTTGTTTCCATAGACTACTAGCATTCCCCCTTTTTAGGCAAAAGTCCTCCGCGCGAATCAAAAAACATTGGCTACGAAAAAAGTTGACGTTAGCGCGCTAGCTTAGACAGCTATTTCGAGAAAATTTTTCCGAAAAAAGGACAAAATTGCACGCAAAAATTTTGATTGGTGACCTGGGTATTCGGAAATCAATTATTTTTTAAGTCAAATCAAAATATAAATTTACCAAAGCCGTGATGCCTTTTCCTTACAAAGACGTTTTCTCAGATTTCCCTGAAATGCCGAGGTAAAGGAACCACAACCTGAAAACTACCCATATTACCTTTTGGGATTGTCGCGTGCACTTTTCTTTCGATAGTCTCTCTCAAAAAAGCTGTTTGCATATGGAAAACCATTCACAAGCGGTTGGATTAAGTGCGTGCCAAATTCGATCGTTTTAGGAATTGCCTATGGCTCTCGACGTCATTCCACTGATAAAAAGTTTACCTCATCCACTCATCCACAAGGCTCTGTATTACTCTATGACCTCCCTCCCTCCCCCCCCCCTTCACTCCCCCCCGAAAACCATGTGACCCCCAAAATTTTTCACCCCCTGACTGGTCCCTTAGTATGTTACATTGCGTTCTTAGTAGAGATTCGTGTTCCATTTAGCAATAGACGGCAATTATACAGAATGGACAGAGTGGTCTGAATGTAGTGCGAGTTGCGGGGGAGGCTCCCACCTGCGAACAAGACAGTGCACCAGGCCACCTCCGAAATACGGTGGACTTGATTGCAATGAACTGGGACCTGCTGATCAGAGGCAACAGTGTAACCCAGACCCTTGCCGTGAGTTTCCGTTCAATTCTTATATGTATCAATGACTTTGGCAACTTGACAATGAAAGTGTGCGATGATTTGACCTTCTCTAGTAAACTGTTACAAAGCTTTACTTTCTGCAAATCTTTGATTGTAGTTTACTTGCAAGAAAGATCGATTCTTCACTAACCAACCCCATGTCAAACACTGATTTGAGATATGATCGCTACTGAAGCAGCTCTCAGCAGAAAAAATAACACGAAGGGTTCCGTCTGAAAATTCATTTAACCTTCGCCTTTCAAAATGAGCGAGTTTTACCTGAATCTTATCATTGGTACATTCCCATTGGCAAAGTTACAAGACAAACGATTCTTGCCTAAGGTTATGAATATCACATGAGGTAATTTTAGGGAGTATGTCCTTACGAACAAAGCACGCTATTTTCGAGCTTTCAAGTTTCCCTTCACACACCAACTCGAAGACGCATATTTTTTTAATAATGCCTGCTTGAGCATAAACTACTGATCGGTTGAGTATCTAGAATAAAAAAAATTCTCAAAATTTAAAACTCGTCTGGGAATAAATAAGTTACCTAAGCTGCAAGTATCCGGTCTAGTCATTCATCATGAAGAAAATCTGACCTAGTTATACTAACGAGCCCTTTTCCGAGTGGACAGTGACTCGAATCTTATGCTATACCTCTGCTTTTTTAAAGCGAAAACCATATATCTTGAGGCCAGTTTATTTTCTGATGTTGTTACTTTCCCTTTTTTATCAGCCATTGACGGTAACTATACTAAATGGTCCGAATGGTCTGAATGTAACGTCATCTGTGGGGGTGGAGTACATAGCCGTTCAAGAACGTGCACCAATCCCCCACCGAAAAACGGTGGAAACAATTGCGAAGGGCTGGGACCAGCTAATGACACACAGGCTTGTAACCCAGACCCCTGCCGTGAGTAGGTCATCATAGTTTACTAAAGAGACCTAATAGATATTCAGAGAGTGAATAAGATTGGGAAGATTGCTTTTAGGGAATGTTCCTTGCAGGCATTTCACAGGCCTGTGCCCAGAGCATACGTTTTGGATGAGGAAGATGAACAATTGGATCAACTTTGGACAACGAGATCACCTATAATAAGCAGGGGAATAGTTTATTGAAAACGACGAATTAGAGTAAAGACATTTTTATATTCGTAACTACTCATGTTCACACGCGATTATAATACCATATGGATGTAAGTTAAATTTAACGATCAATTTTAGCTGAGAAAATGTACCCACATCTTTAAAAAGCGTCTTTTTTTCTTTTACTTCGAGTAGCAATCGATGGTAATTTTTCCGAGTGGTCTGAATGGTCCGACTGTAGTGCTACATGCGGCGGAGGTTTACAAACACGAACGAGAAACTGCACCAATCCCCTTCCGCAATACGAAGGAAAAGACTGTGAAGGCCTGGGCCCCGCTGTCGAGACACAGTCATGCGGCTCGGAAAAATGCCGTAAGTACTAAACTGTGTACACATGCTTCTCTTGTTTGATTTACTCTTGAGGTGCTTCAACGGGCATATCAGCTTTCGCTTTGCTTGAAGAAGATAAGCAAAGCATCATTTGAAAGGTCATGATGATGAATGATTTTTGATTGTGACTCTTTACCAGGTTTATACATCTATTTAACAACAATGAATATTGTAAAATCTCTTTCTTCAGAATATTCTTGTTTCTTAAAATAGTCGTTAAGAGACGGGTCCTTATTTATTGCCTGGAGGGGGAAGAAGGGTAGAGTTGAAGGAATTTGGTCGTGTCACGATAACATCCCTACCTCAGGCTCTGTCATATTCGTATCCAACCCCCCCTCCCCCTCACTAGCTTCCTCTTTACACTCTGTTGACGATTGATACCCCCTCCCTTCCCCCCTGAAAAGCATGCGATCTGTTATCTCTCCCATCAGCAGCTTTTAGTATGTAGTTTAGGTTTAGTTAGTTTAGGTTTAGTTAGTTTAGGTTTAGTTAGTTTAGGTTAGTTAGTTTAGTCAGGGATAATTAGTTGATCTTGTATCATTTTATAATATATCCTGAAGGATTTACCGTGTATAAATAAAGTTGCCATTACCATTACCATCTCTCCCAGAATCCTCCATTCGCCAACCCCCCTCCCCACCTCTCCGGCGATAAAAATAGACCAGTCTCTAAGAATTGTATTTTTTCGTTAGCAATTGATGGTAACTACACTAAATGGTCGGACTGGTCAAAATGTAGCGTCACTTGTGGAGGAGGGGAACAGAGCCGCACAAGAACTTGCACAAATCCCTCTCCTTCGCACGGTGGGAAGAATTGTGAGGGCTTGGGACCAGCTAATAAAACGCAAGAGTGTAACCCAGACCCCTGCCGTGAGTAGTTAGAGCATCTTTTCACTTCACAAGCAGTGATCTTTTCCGCGAAAATGATCACGAGCTTTAAAACACTTACGTATGAATTGAAAGGCGTTTAAACACTGATCATGATATCTGCTTTAGATGACTTTTTTTCTTGTGATTAAACTTTCATATTATAAATGTTCATAACCGTGATATTGGTAATACTTTAAAAGTTTATCAATCGACGGACGAGACTACAGCAGTCTCCTCTACAGTCTTTATCGAGTTTGTGTCTCAGTGATCATTATCATTCTCTGAGCAATTGCACTCCTACCCTCCCCTAACCCAACATTAACCACCTAACTTGTTATCAAATGACTGATCTTGATCCTGTTTTATTTTGAGTAGCAATCGATGGTAATTACACCGAGTGGTCAGAGTGGTCCGAATGCAGTGCTTCATGTGGTGGAGGTTTACAAACAAGAACAAGGAACTGCACCAATCCTACTTCACAATACGGTGGAAGAGACTGTGAAGGCCTGGGCCTAGCAATGGAGACACAATCATGCGGTTCGGAAAAATGTCGTGAGTACTCAACCACGTCTGTTTGGGTGTGTTGTTTTGTCTGTTTGTTGGCTTTTTTTTTTTAGTTTGCTAACTTCTTTTTTAGTTAGCAGATAGGCCTGTCCCTATTTTGCCCGGCAACTTATGAGCAAAGTTTGGCGTTTGGCGAAACTTTTTGCGTTTCTAACAACCTCGGGTAATTTTTGCCTTATATCAAGCACGAAAAAGTAAACGATTTAATTTGTAAAAAAAAAACTTCAATTTATACGAATTTATTAAATAGTTACCAACCTTTTGAACACTATTGACCATGTGTTTTGTTCCTTCAGACTTAAGAATATCCTTAAATTTCGTCCATATTTGCGAGCAACTCTATGCAGCTAAATTTCAAGCTATTTTCCACGACAGATGTTAGCATTTATTGTGGAGAACGAAAAACAAAGCTTTTAATTGACATTTATAAAAAAATATCGACAAATTTCGGTAGCAATTTTTAAAATTTAGCTAGCAACTTTTTGGATTTTTTGCAATTTTTTAGCAACTTTTTGGCATTCCAGTGAGCAAATTTCAAGCATTTTACGAGCACAATGGGACGGGCATATTTTGCAATAGTTTATTCGTCGGCATATAAGCCTTGACATAATTTTATACAAAAAATTGGAACTATCATTGTTCCAATTTTTCGTATAAAACTATCTCTCTTTGATGAGTAAGGAATTACCACTTTTTAATCAGTGGTTGCTTTTATAACAGGAAAACATCTTAACCCGCTCACTTCGGTAAAGAAAAACAGTAATTGTTATTGGGGTTTTCCCTACTCTAAATACATTTGACAAACTGAGCTGCTTCCTGCAAGATGTACACTGTAGACAGGAACATCGTGTGTTTGAGATTCTCGGGAAACCGAGCAAAACTAACTGTTTCCCTCGAACCAGACACTGGTTACAAATCATGTGTACTTTCTTTCGATAGCCACTGATTCTGGACACTGTTTTTTCTTTTTCTTTCCAGCAATTGACGGCAATTACACCAGTTGGTCTGACTGGTCAGAATGTAGCGCCACTTGTGGAGGAGGACAACAAAGCCGTCTAAGAACCTGCACCAGTCCCCCTCCAAAGCATGGTGGGAGGAACTGTTCCGAATTAGGCTCGGCTGTTGATTCGCAAATTTGTAACCCAGACCCCTGCCGTGAGTAACCAATATGACTCCACTTGCGATATACAAAGACAGGGAATGAAACCTTTTGTTGAAAAATTTGTCCAATTACGAAGACACATTGTTCTTAGTCTCAAAAAAGGCATTTCTAATTATTATCAATAAATTTTATAGCCCATCTTGCAGTTTTTCTCAACACTTTGGACAAGTAAATTCTACCCCCAGCTTATATGCTAAAGATCGATTATTTGAACAGTGAACCATTTAAAACTGTTATAAGAGCTGTTATCAAAATTTGAAAGCATACACTGCTGCATTTGTATTAAAGCTGAAACAACTAACGTATTTCAATTTCAAGTTATGTTGTCAGTGATAAACTCATGGGGTACTGTTCATGCATGCTTATACGTTAACAAACGAACGTACGATTTTATGACAAAAAGAGAGATAAAACGCGCAGAAGGTTTGGCAACGAGATGATGTCATCTCTTACAGCAATCGACGGCAACTATACACAGTGGACAGAGTGGTCTGACTGTGGCGTCACATGTGGTAGCGGTGTCCAGAATCGATCAAGAAGCTGCACTAATCCAACCCCACAATACGACGGGAAAAGCTGCGAGGATGTGGGACCAGCCGATGAAACGAAAGAATGCAATAAAAACCCGTGTCGTAAGTGAATTTTGACTGACTCACATGGCAAAGTCATTCGTTAGACTTGACAAATTCCAGGAGAGCAATAGTGGTCGGGGAAAGACCGTGCTTATCGTTTTTGGGACAAGGGGAAACAAATTTTGAAGACAAACCCCTAAATCGTACCTCATTTGCGACTCTATTTTGTCAAACAAGAGATGGCAGTTAAAAGGTACTCGAGACGTCGAAACTCTTTATGGTGGCCAATTTACACGCATCATCAACTCAGTTGATGAAAACAAATTATCTTCCCTGATATCTACTAATTTACACTGATATGATTTAATTGGTTACTTTTATTCAAAAGCAATTGATGGAAATTACACGGCATGGTCCAAATGGTCCGAATGTTCTGTGACTTGTGGCAGAGGATCAAGGAATCGATCACGAGAATGCATCAATCCCTCCCCACAATACGGTGGAAAGGACTGCAACGTTTTGGGTCCTGCAAACGATATCCAAGAGTGCAACAAATCTGCATGTCGTAAGTCCTGTTCAAAAGCGGTTTTGACCGATTTCATGTTTTGTTACATAATTTATATGATTATGCTGTATGACTGACATTAGATTTGATAGAAATCATGCAGGAGGTACACTGGCATGTTGTCCGACAGTCTGTCTGACTGACTGACGTCTTGATCGACAAACTCGATCAGTTGCCTTACTGACTGAGGGAATACTGACTCTTTCTCTCTTAGTTGCTGATCCACTGACTCACCGACGGAAAACCCGAAAGACGATGTAGTTCCAAACGGCTTTACGCTATTATTTCATTTCATCGACAAAACGAAACCAAGCGAATCGATAAAAAGCACGATATAGAGTAAAGAAAAGCGATCGAAGCGCGTAAAAAATGATTGTGACTGATTCACGCGGCCCCTAACTAGTTTTTAACCGACACAGAAATAAAACATGAATTCAATGAAAATAATTGATCAAGCAAAAGTTTAAAAATCCCAGAGATTATAATCTCTTAGCAAAATGCAAAATAAAACCTAACTTGTGAAACAAAATATATGGCTAATTAACTAAAGAAACAAGAAAGGGTAAAATAAACTAAGCAAAAAGCGAAAAGCACGAACAAACACAAAGACGTTATCCTGGCGCCGACTGACTGACTGACCGACGGACTGATTAGCTGATTGACCGTCTGACTGTCTGACCGAATGACTGCCTGACTGCCGTGACTGACATATCGAGTAATTGATTCACAAACTGACGCTCCAAGTCAATGACCTACTGACTCTCTGAAAGACCCAAAAAAGAGCAGCTAAATTTGCTTCTTATTTTTAAAAAGCTCCGCCCTGCTCGGCTGGTCTCGATGTTGGCATCGTGTTGGACAAATCAAAAAGTGTCAAGATCGCCAATCTTCATAAAGTAATCGATTCACTGGTTGACCTCGTGGACAAGTTTGAGCCGGCCCCAGACAAAGATCATTTTGGTTTAGTTACGTTCAATAGGAGAGCCCACGTTGAGTTCACGTTTGCTGAGGAAGCTCGTTTCAGCAAAGAGCAACTAAAAGAAAAAATAAAAGACATGCCACGTACATTGGAGTTTCAGACGCGCACTGATCTGGCTATGCAGGCAGCCAGAGATCAGCTTTTCTCGCCATCTGGAGGAGACAGACCAGATAAACCAAATGTCATGATTGTACTCACGGATGGAAAACCTACAAAACAACCCAGGGATTTCAAGATTTTCGCAACTGAGTTTTACCAGGACCCCAAGGTACAGCTTGTTCGTCCTTTGACAGGTCTTGATAACTTGTGCCATCCTCTCGGCAATCAGATGCAAGACCAAAACCAACAGCAACCGAAATTTGGTCGCCTGCGTTTTCCCACACCCCAGGAAGTGTGCACGAAGAGGGTAGAGTGGTAGATCGTGTGATTTTAGCCTCAAAGTAAATTCGTACACTGCCTGAGGTGCGGGAAACGAAGGAGACGAGGTTTCGATTGCAGTTTGTTTTAGTCTTTCATCTGATTGGTCGAAAGGATGGTGCAAGTTATCTAGTCCAATCACAGGGCGCAGTTATGTCGGGGAGGAAAGATATTACCATTATCAGTATTTTTTGTCATCGTTATTTTCTTTAATCTTCAGGTTGCAGATCTGTACACCGTTGCAGTGGGTATTGGAACTGGCATCAACATAGCAACCTTACATGATATAGCCGGTTCCAATGGAAATGTAATCGCTGTAGAAAGCTTTGATCAGTTAGCAGCGGAACTGAGTGAAATTAAGGACAAAGTCTGTGGTAGGTTTTGTGTTAAAGCCTGGGGGAAATTTCCTCAACAAGATTTTAATCAGGGATGATCTGCCCTGTAATCCAAACCCTTCCATTTGTGTTCCACTTACCGGTACACTTAAGCAAGTAACTGCCCCTCACTTCCGTGTCCAATGCAATGTACACACAATGGCATACCCACAATAAATCATTGCACCCTTAAACTCAATGCAATGGCATAGATGCTAAGAAGAAAAACTAATGTTAAGACTTTGGGAGAACAGAGCTGAATAAACCACGCTGAGGTAGAGGTACTAAGATTCTCGAATCTTGAAAGCCTTTTTTTAATATACTTCTTTTTCCGTTAAATTTCTACGGCATCTACTAATAATACCACCACAAAACTATGTGCGTATAGATTACGAACCTAAAAAAGATAATAATAAAATAAAATCCAGAATTCAAAGTTCACAACACCCGCGAATAGGTCCATTTTCTGAAGGAATTGCTTGTGGTAAGCCTACCAAAGAAGCCGGGTCATCCGGAAAAATGAAAACTCTTCTACCCACGTAAAAAATTGCTTTGAAAAACCTCATTGAAAAATGGTGAAAAGCAGTTGGTATCGAATGGTGTAGAATTTTGATTAATTTTTGTTCTCTCTTTTCTTTTTCAAGAATAAACACGGAATGAAAGCAACAGCAAGCATTGCTTGCAAAAGAAACATTAAGAGGGACAACATTGGAATTCACTGGGGTAGCAGTAACCGGGTTACAGAGCCATGCATAAGGAGTACTTATGGAGAAAAACGGATTATATTATATTCTGTAATTACGTACTGCCAGAAGATTTTTCGGTAATAGCCTCCTGGTACTGCGCAATAAATACACGGCTTTGATAAAACTCGATGCGATTTTTTCTGTGATTGAGCGAGTCCTGCAAGAAAATATTTTCAAAAAGCTGGCAACTCTTTTAAGTGGCGAACACAAAATGTTGTAGTCCTGCATTTTTTTTAGTCCTGGCCTGAGGGAAAGGGGAGAGCGAGGGGGAGGTGGTCTGAAAGTTGAAGAGAAGAGGTGTCTTTTGTTGCTCCTTCCCCCTCCCCCCCCTCCCCCCCCGCTCCCCCCCTACCAAATAATCAACTACCCTCAAATACTCAAATTCATCAGGTAGATAACCAGGCCAGAACATGCGGGATTACAAAAAATTTCCACAGAAATAGTTGAAACCCTTATCGCACTCAGAAGTAATTGGAGCTCACAGCGAGCATCTACTAATTCGTCGGGGAAATGTAACCTCCGTTTGGGCTTAGTCCAAGTTATGTTAAGAGGTCTTAACACGACACAAGATTTAATACGAGCTGGATCAGTTAATTTCTTTACTTTTTTTGGTTGAAAAAGCAAGCCAATGTCCACTTTTGATTAGAAAAAATGACACGTTATGCCACTGGAGGTGTACCGAACCAGTCATAACAAGGTCTACATAAATATCCAAAGGTCCAAAAGACAATGATATCCCGCGTGGTAGAGTGTTGTTTTGCGATAAACACAGAGATAACCTCAAGGCTTAAGATAAAGAATGTTAAATCCCTCTTTACTTTTCACTGGTTTAGCTAAAGTATTTAGTTACCAACAATACCTTGGAACAGGATCAAATCCAGAAACAATTTTAATTTTAACGGCTTCACATCTTTTTGCTTTTTTTCGCAATTGCAATAATTACGTCAACGAATCGTTCCGTCTGTCGACCAATTAGAAACGTATACGCTCGTAATTGCAACATTTGGTGTAAGGACGCCACACAATTCTCCCGCACACATTTAACGCACACCCCCGAGAACACGCCTTTATGTAAGTTACCCCCAGACAGACATTTCAAAAGCAATTATGTGGTTCGAATTTTCTCACGTCTCTGGGTTTGCGGTTTATCCTTATGTTTTCATTCACGAATGAATACATCAATTTAAACTAATAACATAAATAATTGGGGCTCCAGAAGGCTTCTAAAAAATCTTTTGTTATTGCCGCTAAAAGAACTCCTATGGGAAATGATTTCTGCAATGTGTCTGTTTCGTTTACCAAATACACTAATTAATGTGTCGATGACAGACTGCGCTAAATAAGCCTTTCCTCAATTTAAGTGGGTTGAAGTGTTTTACCCTTTTTTTTACGGCCAGACAAATCTATTGACATGCAATATTTTTAGTGTCATATAAACAATCTTAACTTAAGACCACACTCAATGACACGTTTATCAGATGTCGTCTTCGACTGTCTGCTTTTATGAATGGGACGTGACCCTTAGCCTGCTACTGTCTCAAAGGTTTCACGACAAACAGTGCAATAAAAGTTGAATCATGAACTATGATTTAAAAAAAGGATAAAAACTCCTCTAAGCATACAGTTGTTTGTAAATATTATAGCCTAAGCAGTTTTTTTCAGGTCCCATCTGACCACAGTCTCACCAACATAATTTGTGTTTTAAAAGACATACTAATCTATGGGCGTTTACATCCACTAAATTTAGACTTTCATTCATTTATACTTGAGATGGAGCTTAATCTAAAGAATTATTTTGCAAGTTATGAATCACAATATCAGGGCCTTTACAATCCTTTGCACATTCAAAAAATTCATTGACAACAGCCTTAGGAACACTGAAGTTTGGGTGGCATTTATAAATAATATTCACGAACCTTTTAAACTCTACCTAGGTGGTTCAAGCTTTACCTAACTACTATCAGAAATATCTGTGGGCATGCTGAAAATCACACACCATGCACGCAAGCTATACGTTACCTGTCACAGATAGCAAGAACAACAAACTTGTTTTATTTTACTACGTGTAAGGCAAGCCATTTAATCTACAAGAAATATGCATGCAAGTTTACAAGGTCAGATATTTTGTATTCTTGCTCTCGATAGTCTTGCATAGCGGCAATATTCATTTGAAATCCTGTTAGTAGACGCTCTGAGGTTAGGCACTACTTTTGGCAAAAATTCCGTGAAGTTGTTAAGCTTATATTGACAAACCGATTATAAATAGATCATTTATGGATTTCTGTCAGTCCTGGTTACTTAATGTTGATGTATTGTGTTTAGTGAGCACCACGCTCGAGAGATCTTAAGTACCTCTCTTTCTGATGAAATTAAGTTTAAGCACTGAGTCCATCCGGAGCCAGAAGAGAGACGAGAAAAATTTTAAAACAAGGTGCCTGGACTCTTCGGTGCCGAAGAGCTCCTTGTTAGAATTGGAAAACTTTCGTGGAATTTAAATAATTTCAAATTTTTTCCAAGGAGGCTTGCCTAAAAGTATAATCACACAATATTTCGTCTAATCTGCTTTTCAATGTTTTTGTAATCACGATTCACGACTGCACTATGTAAGTAATATAGCAGAGGAATTTGTTGGCAATGGGATTAAGGTTACTTATTCCTCTTCAGCGAAAGAATTTAGGGTTTTTAGCCTAGTCGCAGATATTTTAACATAAAAAATCACTGAACACTAAGAGAATTCATAAGTAGATCAGAATTGTGCGGCCAGATATGTGAATTTCTAAATCGTCTCTATTTTTCTGAAAATTCATGGAAACTTTCCAATTTACAAAGAGGTCATTCTCTTACTTATTGGTCTGTCTAGTCAGTTTGTTTCGTCAAATGGCAAAAGCGCTCATTGAACCGGCAGTGTTCGACCCCTCTTCAGCAACTTGTAAAGTTATTTTCATGGCGCAGTCGGGACCTGCCCTTTAATTAAGTGTAAGCCAAAATGGATCAACCTTAAATCTGATGTGTGTTCGTAACAGGATTAGGAAATAACAGACATTTAATTATTCGGATCAATATCAGTATCTTGGCAACTGCCCACCCACCCCTCCCCTAACCCCACATTAATCTTAACTTGTTGTCAATTGACTGTTGTTGAGTTAGGGGAGGGGTAGGTGGACAATTGCCCAGATACTGATATTGATCCAATTAGTCCAAGGTTTCGCACACGGAAATCTTTGAAACGATTGGGACCATCCATTTTCCATCCAGCAATCATCAGAACGGAAATTTAACATTACAGCACTAATATGAATAAGGCAACAGAGGAACTAATTTTAATTTCATACGTTTAGAATAGCAATCAAATGAGAATAACAGCAAAATGAAACATGCCCAAGCGTGGCATTGCCCTTCAACCTCCGCCCCACACCAAACTCCGCTTGAAAGTGCGTTTAGTACACCCTCTCACTCTTTGGAAGGCAAAACACTTCCGTAAGTCATCCGTCCAAACGAGTTTGCAGTCAACATGGTTGGTATGTCTGTTCTGCTCTATGACCTTGAGAGCTGGGTGCACTAAAGATACAACTAAATAATTTTTGCTACATTTACACCAACAAGTATCCTTAAGTTTTTCCATGGCAGAGTTGAAGGAGAAAAACGAATCTTTTTTTCTTCCCCAGTCCACTTGACCGCAAACCGTCATATATTGAAAAATAAGTCAATCTTACTCCAAGATCTGAATATCAGTTACCTGCGCCTTCTAACATGTATTTCCAATTATTTTAGCTCTGAGGAATTAATAATAACTCCACTAGTCAAAATTTTTCTTTGTTCTCAGCATCTTTCTTTTTAACCATTTGACAACAATTACGTGCCAAAAAGTTTCTGTGGCTCAAATGTGAACATAACGTCCTGAAGGAAATCTCGACGGCGACTAAGGACGTGGCAAAACAAAAGATCCAACAGGCAAAACAACAGCTGAGCGCATGCGTTTTATAACTTTGTACATTTCTTTGCCGTTCTCCGCAAAACGTCAACGTGAAATCACCAAAATTTTCTCGGACAGAGAACTGGAAAACCCGACCGCAAATTATTTAATTATAGGTTTCCACCGATTTGAGACTCAACGCTGTTTCCATAAATTATGCCAAAGTCGAGGTATGGCGCCGTAAAGACTTTAAACACATTCAGCCTTTGCGAAATTTTGAATTAAAATATGAAACGATTTTTTTAATCTGCGTCTTTCTTGGCGCTGCTGTCCTGATAAGTGGTGTCCGACGTCAAAACATTTGTCACAATAAATTAGATTCACATCAGACCGCAAGAGATAAGATTATGTTGTAAAGTTCAACGTTAATGACCTACCTTTGATAAGAAATCTAAAACTATTTTGCAACACAGGTAAATAGCTCTCAAGAAGGTCTCTTAATTTCCGGGTAATAAAATTCATATGCAAAAAAAGAAAGAAATGAAATTTCTACTTTCTGCAAGCATTAACAAACAACCGGTTATTTTATCAACAGCACGTTGCGATTCAGGAAAAGGAAGTGCTTATGTGGATGATCTGCGAGAGTTAATTAAGCCTTTTAAGCAAAACTGGCCTAATTCAACAGCAGTAAAAAAAAACAGATAACTCTTTTTTTTTCATAAAAAAGAGAGAGAGATAAAGAAGAAAAAAAAGACGGAGCAACGCAAACGGGCTCCTTTGCCAACAATCTAACTCGTTTCTACCAATGAACCATCTTAGCAGAAAGAATTATTGTCAAAACAAATTATCTTTGATCAAATTCAAATTTGATTCTTCGCAATGAAAAAAAACTCGTGAAAATTGGCGGTGGTTTGAGAAATTATAAACAGAACTGCTCTTCACTAATAAATAAACTGAATTAGCAAAGACTAAAAGATCATTCGTGAACAAACTTTCGACGTAAAAAATATTACATAAGTTTCCAATAAAACAATAGAGTTTATGTTCGAGGGCATAAATCTATTTTGGGCGCGACTCAAAGTCACTTAAGTCCGGGCCTCTAGCTTAAAAGTTTCCGCAACGACGACGGCAAAATTTACAAAGATTCATAAAGCACGTGCACAGCCGTTTCTCTGCTTGTTAAACCTTTTGTTTAGTGAGATTCTCTTCACCGTCGTCGTCGTGGTTTTCTTAAACTCCCTAATGACTCTAAGACGGGCCCAGAACATATGAATGCCAAAGAACAAAAACTGCATTACTATTATCGTCACTTTTGAGAAAATTAAAACAGCACCTACTTATGCTTACTTTGCAACTACGCCTTGCCGTAATCACCATGTTAATTAAGAGACCTTGGAAAAAAAAAATTTACTAATGACTCGAGTACTCGAAACTCATTAACGTTCGGCTTTAAATTTCATTTTTTTAAGACTTAGACAAGACTTTTTTAAAAAATAAACTAGAAGCGTGTGCTTTCAGGCCGAATCCTTTAACCCCTAAGAATGACCGGCTTCTAATTTCTCCATAAAGTATCTCCTTTGAATCAAATGTAAGGGTCATGAAAATAAAGGAAATCGTCACCAATTTAGGAAGTTCAAGTCTGATTGTCAAACAAATTCTCCTCATCAGCACCAGAAGAAATGAAAAATAAAAACGGTATGGAGGATATGAACACCACTGTTAGGATTTGACAAGGGATAACGCGCCATAATTTTAAACTGCAAACAAGAACAGAGCAGCTTTAAGAAAAGAAAGGCATTAATGTATTCAAGACAAAAACTCCGGAAGAATAAACAAAGAGACTTCCTAGGAACTAAATTACTAGACCCTATCTTCAGTCTTAATGAAAGATCGGTTTTGATGCTATCAATTTCTTTGAGTGTTTGAAGAGGAGGCGTTTCATCTGAACATAATGAAGTCAGGTTTTACACGAACAGCAACGAAAGAAAGATTCATATCTTAATTACTGAAATTAAAGATTAGATCGAAATGTTACTGAAAATGCACACGCCCAAGGAAATTTCCTGTAATCATAATCGAGACTATCTTTACAATCAATTTATTATTTTAAAAAGCATTTTTACCCAATGAACTTAAAGGAGAAAGCGGAGAATGTAACAGAAAATGCCAAATATGGCTCCATTTATCTGATCTGCCTGATAATATCCGGTCAAAACAGGGAGATTAAGAGGTGTGTTAATGACTCTTAATCCTTTCTTTCCACCATGAAAGCCACAGGAAGACCAAGTTCAGTTTCGAGAAAAAAATTCCAAATTTCGCTTCTTGACTCATTTAAATCCAGATAGATAGCTATTCATGGAGGTGTTGGTGATATAAAAAAAACCCTTTATTGACGCAAAATGATTCGGGTTTTGAAAGGATTTTAAATCTAAAATCGCTTTGATCGAAATTTGATTTCTAATGTCATTACGCCTCTGTTTGCAAAATGTATCGTGAACATTCGCGTTTATTCCGCCTCAAGTTCTTCATTACCACGCGTTAATCCGTGTTAATCAATTTGTCTCTCAAATTTGTCTCCTCTGGTCTGGCAAGCTATCCGTTGATAAAAGTTCTCTTCCGATGAAAAAGTAGGTGATTTAATAACAATGGAGAGCAGTCGTTATAAAGTAGCCCCGTATGTAACAGAAGAAAAAAGAGACGGGAATTTTTCAATGCGTCTTTGCTTTAAACTCAACTATAATTATCGGCTTTGCGTGCGCAAAGGTATTATCCCTTCCCTGGCTAAGCCGCACAGGAAGAGATTCTTGTCCGCTTTCGTTCAAGATAATGTTGACCTATTACTCTCTCAGCGTAAATTGGAGTTTACTTTCATCAGAAGTTTATTTGTCTTTTTTGACGGTTCGGCGCTTCAATTCAGCTCCAAGAATTTTGAAAATCAGAGAGCTCGATTTCGGACAGACATAGAAAAAAAGATTCTTTTGAACTTCGTTTCTGAATACACTAAAATTCCGAACAGTTGCTCGACATCCGGAAATTCAAGTCAGCTTTAATGGAGTTTTCTTTGAAATTAAAACAAATGTCGTGTCTGCCTTATAATCTGTCAAAGGGAAAAGACTAAAAGTTCAGCTCATATTTTGAGTTAATAGAAATCCTACGGTTACAGTCAACTGCCACACATTTCGCTGCTTGTAACTCATGACTGAGAGCTTTACAAAAAGTGTAATGAACATACTGATCAATTATTGCCAATTCCCGTCTCATGCAGATGTCACTGTTACAATCCTTGGGTTCCCACCAATTTCCAAGTCTAGAATTTTCAAAAACAATGAAACTGAAGTAAAATACAATTGGAAAGAATCAATCATCCCTTAACGAGCCCGATATGTAAGTCAATACGAGAACTATTTCAACACTTGATATTTGTGCCATTCTGGCACAGTATATGCGACAAGACATGGTATACATAACGGAAACAGATAACATTGTTAACCCTATAGCCATGAGGTCAACATAGGCATTCTCCTAACCGATTTCTTCACATTTCCAACCAAAACTAGTTGAAGGAATTTCCCCCTAAAATCACGGACAATTGCCCTAATGAGATCAATGCGTATATTCTCACAGCTTTACCTTTGTTTTTGTATAAGAAGAGTTTAGAGAAAGTAAACCCTAATCCATTTGACGGCTTAAGAGGTTAAGCAGATCCGTGGGCTGAAGTTTGTCTGTGTTAGTAATTTTTTCAGCCATAGTCTTCATTACACGTTTATTTTTCAAAAGCATCTCCGAAATCGATCTGCATTTTGGCGCCTTTGTGTAACTGTTCTCTACTAAATTCTTCCAAAACATCTCACAGGCATTGAATAAAAGAAAACAACAAAACACTCGCAACATAAACACCATTAGAAGGCGAACAATGTTCAAACTTAAACAAAGATGAGAACAAGGGGCGATTATTTGTTCGATGCTACAACGGAAAGACAAGTATTCCAAATCTTCGGACACGAAAGTTGCATCAAGGCCAAAAATGTTCTACCACCCTCCTACGCGTGAAAAGAAACCACATTTCGATCATATTTGCATTTATTGACAATAACTCTTGAATAAATGATTTGAGCACACAAGAACCGGCCGATTGAAAAACAATTCAATGTTTTCGGCGCACAATTCGTTCGAGAAATTCGCCTAATGACTCTCTCCATGATAAAGTGCTCTTGACAAAATTGAAATTGACTCACTCCAAACGCGGAGATTCGCAAAAGCGATTCACGATTGCCCTCAAAAAAGCTGTAGCATTTAGTCTAACATTCGTTCAGGCATGACAGATTAACACACGAATGTTTGCATATCTGTAATCTGTTTTGTACTCCATTGTTCACGGCGTTAAGAGGCGAACTTAAGAGCATAATAAAGTAATATGCGGTCTGACGTTCTCTTCGCTAGTCATTTGGATCGTAAATACCACCAAACATGAAGCCGACCGGTCAAACCTTCTTGTATAATTTGATTTTTGGGTTCCATTCGCGTCATGGTACGTGACGATTGTATACAATCGATGTTGTTTATCTCATAGCAAGCGCTTATCTTGCCAAAATTACCACTTGGCGCCTTCCGACGAGTATTATTCAAAACTAACCGCCACAAGACTATTTTGACATCATGAATCATTAGAAATAATCCAAGACTAAACTACGTCGTTTTAAATCGAGGTCTCTTGAAGAACGGGAACCATTGACCAGTCACTACTCCCACTGCAGTCTTGCTCGGTCGCGTCATCGACGTCATTCTCTTCTGCCAGAGTCGAACCGCTCTGTGAAATAAGCTGTAGGTCTAAGTCAGAGAGAAGCTCTTTCTCGTGAACAATTTCACCGTTTATCTCCTCGGTGTGTTCGTGACTATCCACTGCCGTTTGTTCGGGCAGATCAACTTTAAGAAGCGAATCCTTCTCGCAAATACATCCAAATGTCTCGCCACTCGTTGAAGTCTTCTCTGCATCGGTCGTTCTCGTATCTAGCGAACTCTCCGTCCTCTCCCACTCGATACTCGCCCCCAAATGGCAAGACTGATTGCTCTGTTTATGTTTGTCGGAGGTCCGACTCTTTGAGCGAAAATCCGAAATCGCGCTGGCGGCAGAGTTGCTACGAGAATTCTTGAACGCACTCATGTTATAATACTGTCTGTTAGCTTCGACGTTTGAGATCACATCAACATGAAGATGTGACATACTGGTTTCGCTTAACCCTTCTGCATGAAGCTTTCTACTGGCCACCTCTTGATGGTGCAAATCACTCCGCGCGTCCGCAAAAGCCTTTGATATAACCTTCGCTAAGCTCTTCGCTTCGTTGTTGCTCTTACACAATACGACATTGCATTCTACGTATTCTGACTTCGATCCAAACTGATAGGTGAAGAAAAAGACTCGCTGATGAGCCTTGCAAACGCCGGTGAATCGTATTCTTCGAAGAAGAAACACCTTCTCTTCATCCTCCGTGCTGTCCCTATCACGTAAGGAGAGCTCCTCTTTCGTTAACTTCAACGAATAATGATCCACTTTTTTCAGTTTTTGTTTCTCCGCAACGTAAATAGATTTTACCGTGTCACAAATTTCCGCATAACCAGGGCTGCACAACTTCTGCGAGCCGAGGTATTTCACGGAGTAAGTTGGTGTGTGAACAGTGAAATCCACTCGCTGGTAGTCTCGGTCGGCCCCTTCACCATTCGTTCGTGATCTCAGTGGGCGACAAGAAAACAGGCTGATCATATCCTAAAGAGTGTCGTGCTTCACCGTCAGTCGACAGACAGTAGATCTATCTTGTTGCTCGCGGCATGTTTTGTGTATGAACTCGAGAGGGGTGCTTGTGAATTGAACTGCCACACGAAACCCAAGAAGTTCACTCCACACTGAGGTCCTCTAAACACTTACTTTTTTTCTTCCGAGTCAGATATGTAGGTCGGTAAGACCTTTTCACTTCCACCACCGTGCGCTGAAAACAACGTTAATTGACACTTCAATGATATGCAAACTCACCACTCGCGGCGAAAACGTTTCTTCCTTCCTGCAAATTGTTGAGGTTTATTAAGCAGACAAAACAACTAAGCTTCTAAAAGGATGCTCGTGGCTTCTCGCGACTTAGTGTCGGCTTTCACGTCGGCCTTCTCTCCGGTACAGCTCGCGTGTTATGCCTCTATTCCCTCCAGAATGGTGTGTTACTATAATCGAATTTCATGATAATAATCGAGAGATCTCGATGACATGACATGATTTAAATTAATCATTGCAGCTCGCTCCACTGCCTCCGTTCTCTGCTCGCTGCGTATGAGGTATTGTTCTCGTCAAAAATTATTGAAATCGCCGATCGCCCGGTTTCACTCGGAGTCGAATCCCAAGGGACTACCGGCGAAAGAAGATCCAGTCGGCTGGAAGTCAATCCACTTTCCTAGAATCACAACGTGTAGAATTCGCTCTCTGCAAACCAAACAAGGCTCGTTTGCATTAATAAGTCACCTGTCAAAAAGTCTACTTAAATATTGATATAGCCAGTTTTGCGTGAGGCAAATCCGGTAGCATTGATTCACGTCAAGTATCGTCTTACACACTTGACACTTGCCGATCGCTCACTTCTCTTTCAGACAAGAGATCTGTAAAAAACAAACAACATTGCATCAACCCTTAACGACGAAAGGTTTAGCATCCATCAGAAATAAATGAAAGCTTACTGATCGCTGTTCGATATTTGCGATCTTACACTTTGCATCTTGTGAATAATTTTACCAAAAGATGCATGGCAGGAAGTTTTCCATCATCGGCTGTAACCAGCAGCTGTTCGTGACCTGCGAACTCAGTTTAGATAGCCACTTAAAAACAGAAATAACATTTCTTTATTATTGATCGAGGTTATTAAGTGGTAATCTATCTATTTTTTCGAAGACAGACAAGAATTTGAATGGTGCAGATTAAGGTTTCAAATTAAAACCCCTCCACCGGCTCTAAAGTAAATTTTCAAGCATTCATCGCCGATAAGAGCGCGTCTGAAATAGTCGCTCGAAAACCTGAAATGCATACGATAGACATGACTTGTTTATAAGCATCAGAAAGAGCAAATATATTTTATAATGATCTTTTTATTGGGAAAAGGAATTTTAAACATGCGAATAGCGCGTGGGCTGTTATGATGTATGTCATGTCGGAAACACGACAGGTGCCTTTGTCAAGAGGGTTTCTGCTGACCACGCAGATTGGCCAATTTTTCCTCTGACGAAGGGGTAACGCTCGAAACGTCAGCTTTAAAACTCTTTACAGCGGCTAATTTACGTTATCGACTTAATTGATGATACCAAATTACCCTGTTATACTCTCCCACCGACGCAGCACCACAGTTTCTTAAGAAAATTACCCCCTTTATTCAATTTTTCCATGGACAACATAGTGGTCTGCAATTTAATATCAGCCACACATTTCCGCCACATAAAGAAGTGAATATCGTAAGTCCTGCATGGCACGTATTTTACAGGAATTAAGAAAATATCCATGACTAAATGTACCAGCCCATTCCATCAGGAAATAACATTTTCCGCATCGAACCATTATGAAGAAGTAACTATATTTAGTTCAATTGTAAGAGTGAGTAATCGGTATACATAAATAATAATTTTATAACAAATCTTATAGGAGACAGGGTTGACATTACAAAGCTCCACTAGGATAAGAGTTTTATCTCCGAGCGTTGAAAATATTGCACGAGAGAGAGCTATTCGAATGAGACATAGATATCATCAACTCAGTTTATATTATAAACTGAATCATACCCGCATTTTATAATTGGTTATTGGGGACAAACACAGATTACGTCATCATTTACAATCATTTGCTTCTTCATTAAATAAAACGATTAGATTCCATGTCGCCATGGATCTGTCCAGTAATAGATCACGAAGACATCAAAATTTGGTAAGAACATCTGTGACACACTTGGCTGCGTCTCGCGTGCTTCTTTTCTGTTCAGACGTCATCTGTGATCTATTACTGAACAGCTGTACGTTACCATGGAATTTAAAAATGGACATGTAACTTATTATCAATGATACGCATACGACTGACGCATGTTCTTCGAAACAAGAAAAATTATGGTATTATTTCATAGCAACTCTTACAGCTAATAAAATCAACTGAATATCAAGTGCCATTTACGAAACGAAGTTCTCTCACGCATTTCCAGTTGTCATGAATTAATGAGTCACTTTACACATTTGGCAAGACGATTTGTCACATACATTTGACAAAGATAATAAGTTCCATTCAAACACCCTTTTTAATGTCCCTAGTGTCTTCCGTTTCATCTGAACAAGCAAACTATTATTTTCCTTGACGCTTATTCCTCCTTAACTCTTTAAACCCTGAAAGTGATCAGCATCTAATGTCTCCTTAAAGAAGAACTGCTGAATCACAAATTAGGATCATGAGAATGAAGGAAATGATCACCGATCTAAAAAGCTGTGATTGTTAAACAAATTCTCCTTGTCAGTACCAAAGAAAATGTATAGGAAAGGGTAAGGAGGATATGGTTACTGACATTTGGTTGAAAAGGGTTGAAAATGGCGCTTCTCAAATTTTGGGCAAACTAAATTCTATTGAAAAAAAGGGGTCACAGCGCAAGAATAAACTCATCGAGCAAAACACGCTGGTGTGACGGGGATGGTGCGGCTTCAAAATATGAAATTTTAAGACTCGTCACAAAAAATATACGTCAGGATTTACCGAAAATTTTTGCATGAGCGGCTGCAGACGGTGTTGGAGGCAGCTGTGTCGGGAAAAGGTGAAACCCAAACAGGACAGCTTACTCGCAGGCTCAACAGACGGTGGTCAGAGGTCTTCTAGGCGGCGTTGTGGTAACCAGCTTTTTTTAAACCTCTGATAAGCGCACCAACAAGGAAGTGGCGTATTGGCTTCCATGGCGGAGGTGAAACCACAGAATTATGAATTAACACCCAAATATAAACAAAATGTGACGCCTGTTCCCGAACGGATGCTAAGATCGAATGGCAGTGTGACGTCTTTTCGAGCGCATGCTGTGAGTTGTTTTCACCTCGGAACAAATGGCGGATCGATACTTCCTGAACCATTTTCAGCCCCTACTCCCACCCTTGGAAAAACTAAAACTGTCAGTCATTTAATTTTACTCCTCGAAAAGAGTGCGCTTAAATGCAACAATCATTTAAGCCGCATGATGTACTGCTAGCTATGGTGTGTATGTAATTTTATTCAATAATATTTTCAATTACGGTCAGAATATAGAGGTTGTCGTCCCTTTAAAACCACGGAAACTTTATACAGGAGCATATATTAGAAGTAATTTCTCACATATCTTTGGAAGTGTTTCTTGTTCGACATAACTCTTACAACATCTTAAAATAACCCTTCTCAAACGAATTACAATTTTTAACGCACATGTTCCCTTATAACACGTTCTCAACTTATTTTGAACTGATAAATTGGGGTACAAATCCACCCTGTAAAGTAAGTTAAAAAAATAATAATAATGCGCCATTGCTTGAAAACTCGTTGTTGAATATCATGATCGCCTTGTCGCGTTCCTTCACCTCCCAAGATCTGATTAGTAATTCTTTCTTTTACCTAACAGAGTTTTTTCGTAAATAGTTAAGAGAACCTGGTATTATATACATCAAAACAACATTCCCTAGCTGACAAGCGTATACATTCTCGTCACTTTTACGCTGCATAATGTATTGATATTGTGAGGAGAGGTTACGGTTTAATCAGTTCTGAGCACTTGGAGGTAAACCAAGGGAAGAGTCGATAGTGCCTGGGAATGTAAGTCGAACTTCTACCTTCTTTAATCATTTCTCACTTCGTTAATGATTTTCAACACACGCAAGCGCAAAACCTTACAGAGATATCTCAGTTAACCTTTTCACTGCCACGACCTCATGACTAATTCTCCTTAATGTCTGCCATACAATTCTTAAGATGTTAGTAAGAGAATTTGGTATTGGATCAACTGGTAATCCCCTAACTGATATTTTTCTTTATTCTCATTATTTGTTTGCTTGATAATGTATTGATATTGTGAGGAGAAATTCTGTCTTGGTCTCTCATGAGAGTGAAAGGGTTAAAAAAGTGCTCTTCGTCTTACAGCTTAGATGTCAGTAAGAGATGTTTCATGTCTCGGAAACTCTCGTCAAGTGAATGCTGGAACTTTTTGGCATCCGTAACCTCAGAGGTTGTAAACGTCGCGATAACAAAGTTAATTCTGAAAGGAAGAAGCAAAAAGCCACAATTAACATTCAGGAGCTCTGGCAGCAAGAGACCATGAAAAACACTTTTGCCTGGGGCGGGAAAATTGAGTAGTTAACTCACCATTTATTGGCAGCAAGGGGATTCGATCCGATTGCCAAGCTCGACAAACAGAGAAGCAACGAGGACATAGCATGGTAAAGGATTCTAAACTCGTTCTGTTGACAAATCCTTGTAAAATGTATTTTGATTAACTCGCCCGCTCGTTCAATCTCGTTCTCTTTAGGTCGCTTCTTCGACCTTTCTTTTTCTTTTTTTGAATTCGTGTCTATTTTTTTTTCCTTTCGTCCTTAAGTTTCGCGTTCGTTCGTTTGCTATCTTGTTATTTCTTTCGCTTTTTCGTTCATTCGCTCGTTTGTGCGTTCGCACGTTCGCGCGTTCGCGCGTTCGCGCGTTCGCTCGCTTGTTCGATCTTCCGATCTTTCGTTCGCTCGTTCGTTCGTTCTTTCGTTCGATCGTTTGTTATTTCGTTCGTTTATTCGCTCGTTCGCTCGTTCGTGCTTTCGATCTTTCGTCCACTTGTTCGCTCGTTTGTTCGTTTGTTGTTTCATTCGCTTTTCCGTTGATTCGCTCGTTCGTTCTTTCGATCTCTCGTTCGCTTGTTTGCTCGTTTGTTATTCCGATCGCCTCTTCGTTTATTCGTTCCTTCGCTTATTCATTTAATAGCTCACCAGTTCGTTCGTTCGTTTTCATCCTTTCATCTTATCTTTCTGACTCGTTGGTTTGAAAATTTGAAAGGAAGTCTAATTTAACACTCAAGTGACTGTGGCATAGTTCTTTGAACCAGAATAACTCACCTGTTGTCCTCGATGCTATAGAATGCTCCATACCCGTCTTTCACCATTGCAGCGCAGCCACCAAGTATTGAAGAAAATCCTACACAACTTGTCGAGAGGACGAAGTTGCCACCACCACCGCTGCAAAACACCGCGAAGGAAACCGGGATTAAAGAATGAAAGACGTAGTTCTAAGGTTTTATTGGGCCAATTTTCAATTGAATGTCAAGGAGTTTTATTTCATTTCGCCTTGTGATTTGTCGAAGAAGAAAGAATCGTAAACCAATCAGATCCAAACCTTAAACTAATCACACACACTTTCCCGCGCTCCAGGCGGTTTCCCTGTTTCCCCGCAAGAACTTTTCGGTTTCTCAAAGTCGCCATTCTAATCCTTTTTTTTATTGGCGGTTTTGTTAACTTTGTTCGAACTCTACGTTTTTCAATCAATATGCGCTACAAGACGAGACATGAAAGCGAAAATAGTGTGAGAAAAGAGTACCTAGGCACGCATATAATAAATTGACCAACCAAATGCGCGCCAGTATTGCACCTAGTATATTTCACTATTATAGTACAGGAAATAAATACCTCGCCGTCCACGCTTTATCTGTGTAGATAGCCGGTGTTGGCAATCCTGGGTAACAAAAAATAATTTAAAAAAATACTTAAGATATCGAATCACGAATTGCCAGACGCTACAATTTAGTTCACGTATCTGCAATTCATACAAAATATACGATAGACATGCGTGACAGATGATCGGACTCAAGAATCAGCAATAATTTTATCTTTAGTCTAACAGCGAAAAAGAAGAGAAAATTATTCTGTTTGGACACTTGGAATAAAAATTATTTTCAGATAAAAAAAGAGTAAGTAAAAAACTAGAGAGAGAAACAAGAGGAAAGAAAAGAAACAATTCAACATTCATGACGTCGTGTGGGTGTCATGGATGACTGGTAACGCAACGCAACGCAATCACTATTGTTCAGTTGACACACCGGTTGCCATTAATTTGCATAATTGTGGTTACAAAAGGTCGAAGAAACGACACTTAAATACTGCGACGGCTTCTTAGCTAAAACCGTTACAAAACCATTGGCAAATATTTATGATGTATTAGAAAACGAAATATGTTCGGATCAAGGGTATTTATTCCATTTTTATCACGAATATATTTCAGAAAGAACAACGGAAACACGTGGGTTTAAATGTCGCGCATTTATTAACATTTCGCAATAAATAAACACATCTTTCCAAACCAAAACAGTCCATCGGCAAGGAAAACCTTGTTATGGCTCTCTCCCATATTTTAGGTCCGCCGAGCAGATTTCTGAACAGCAAAGCGAAGAAAATTGTTTTTTTGTTGACATTAAAGTGTAGTTCTATTACAGATATCGCGATGGTGCCACATAGTGCACCCTCTACCAATTGCTTACGTAGGAAGGTTCACTACACAGCATCACTAAGATAGAAATAATCAACTTTCATCAGATTTTTAATGTAAGAATATCAACCGCTCTGAATGCGATCACCTCCTCCCAGTCCTCACTATTGGAGTAAAGGGAACGGTCATCAATCGTCGCCGACCGATTGCCATGAAGACAAAATCGACGACGTGCTTCGCGCTCAGAGGTGAACGCTACGCATCGTCATCACGGTTGATGGTGTTGTCTTTGTTGGGATGCAAAGACGGGACGCGTACTATAGAAATGATCCTAGTAAGTACGGTCTTAATTCAAATTAGGTAGCCACATGGACTAGTTTTATATCTAGATCGCACGGATATGGTAGATCGGGGTTACTTTTAACCTGCGCGTGCGTAATTGAGACATCTTCGAGGCCCAGGCCCCTACACAGTGTTGGGTTTCTTTGAAAAATGTAGTTTCTTTGACAAGCTAACAAACCCAGATGAAATTTCGGTTGTAGTCCAGAATTAGACTCAAACGTATCACAAGGAAACGCCAAAATTTTAATGCCGTTCGACTTTAGGGCTTACAAACCGAAAATAAATTCTATACATTGTTGAAAGAAATATTTCCGTTTCTGATGAGATATGGCTAGGGAACTTTGCCACGGTTTGCTTATGTTCAAAAACTTTAAGTTTTTTCTTCACACCTTTGCTGTGCATTCTTTCTTGGTTTTAAGCGAGAAACGAATTTTTTTCGCATCAGTCAATGTGTCATTCACAAGATAGAATATAGTCGACAGAGATCATCTGATTCGTTTTTGTAATGAACTAAACTCGCTACATTACCTTCGGAGGCAGCTATTAACTGAAGCCCCAGCAAGTGACGATCAATTCCTGAACGGGAAAAGAAAAGGAACTGTTAATTGCTAAATTATTCTTCAATTTTGCAATTCTAATTTTTCATTACCCTTTCAGGGAGACTCTGTGACAGAAACATGAAGGTTCAAGAGTTAGTATTCATACCTTGGCCATTGACCGCGTCTCTCATGAGTGAATCATGACTCGTATAAGCTTCACGAAACAGCCGCATTTTCGTCGACTTCTGAAAAATACGAGAGCAAAAGACGAGTGACAAGTAGCTAATTTCTCCCTACAATATTGCCCGTGAATCAAACATTGAGGACACGAGAATAAAACAAATGAGCAACAGTCAAAGAACCTCTTGATTGTTACACAAATTCTCTTTGTCGGCACCTTAGAAATGTGTAGACAACTGTATGGAGAATACGCATATTGATACTGGGGCGTAAAAGGGTGAAAGAGACATTAAATGGCTTATAAATCTATCATCAAGAACATTGAGGCCTAAGCTAACTCGAATTACGTGATTTTTACTGACTCAAATTGTTGAAAAGTCCCTTACATCAGCATTGCCATCGAACATTGCTTTACACCAGGCCACTGATTCCATGGTACATGAACGAATCTGAAACAAAAAAATCAAAGGAGGAAATTTTTTACAATTCATTTTTTTTTTAATTCCCTCCACTAACTAACAAAGCTGGTCACTTTGACAACAAGGGGTAGCTTTCTACAAAATAAACTGTGGTGCTGCGTCGATATGGGGTGTTACGAGATATTTGGTTTAATCAGTTGAATTAAAAATGTAAATTGGTCACGGTGACGAGTTTCTAAAGCTGACGATTCAAGCGTTAGCTCTCCTTCATAGAAAATGGCGAAGGGCTAACGTCCGAAACGTTAGCTTTTAAAACTCTCTACGGTGGCCAATTTACATCAACAACTCAGCTGATAAGACCAAATTATCCTCGCTTTGAAAACGTCAAGGTTGCAGAGGAGGCTTGTTACGGGATTTTTTGCCTAGTGTACAAACAACTATCATCTTTGACGTTTTTGACTGGGAGTCAGCCCGCTGTGGTATTGATTTTGCAATTTATTGACAGGACATCAACCTATTTGATCCGGGGCGTAGAACTGAATTTGAAAATTACTTCCTTTGCGGCTTCTTATAAAACCAATACCATATGCTCATCAAAAGACTTAACTAAAAAGGTATGACAACTAAGTTGTTGAATAGAAACACATTTTCCAGGAAACTCACCGTTTCTGTCCGTCCGTGATAAAATTGTCGAGTCTGACCCGTTTCATAAGTGGGAGCTGGTCTAAAGAATAACAAAGTTCAATGATTAGTTGCAAACGAGAACAAAAATAAACATCAAAACAGTTAGTAGATCCAACACACGTACTTACTTGCGATGTAGCCTGTAATACGCCAGTTGAATTGCCAATTGTACAAACGTGTCTGGGTGAATCTTGTAAGGCTTAATAAAACCTTTTCCATATTCCCGTGATGAATGCACAGTGATATTTACATCGTCAGCCTACCGAGTGAAAAAGTTGGACATAGAAAAAGTGGGTTGTAATTTTTTTTGCGTGATTTTTTGGGATTGTGAGGAACAGCTCCTATTCATCCACTGATAAATTCTTGGATCATAGCCGAAAAACGATCAACAGTCGGCTGCCAAGCGTCGGCCAACAGTCAGCCGACAGAAGAGGGACAGTTGGCCAACAAACGACCGACAGTTGGCCGACAAACAACCGACAGTTGGCCGACAAACGACCGACAGTTGGCCGACAAAAAACCGACAGTCGGCCGACAAACAACGGACAGTTTGCCGATAGACGGCTGAGGTATTTTCAAAAGGTATTGTACCTGCCTACAACATGATTTCCTAAACAAACTTATCCATTTCTAACAACTCCATTATCAAAACATGAAACTATTTCCAGGTGCATTTGATATAAACAAATAGATTTACCCACCGCTTCCTGATATTTTTGAACGGCCAGATCTACTGCTCGGTTAATACCATCATCAACTTTAAAAACCAGTTCTTGGGGTTTATAATAGTTCTTCACTTCTGGATTTCCCTGATCAAAAAAAATGCATGTAATTTTGTTCACATACTCGCAATTTGATTACGCACGCAATTTGATTACGCACGCAATTGGATTGGTTCTTTCTTATGATATATCGGAGGACAGACGCACAGATGAAGTCACCGTTACCATTCTTTTGCATCGTTATCATATCCAACAAATAGATTCTTCATGATTAATGCCGTGGTCTGTTCACTATTAGATCACAGATGACGTCAAAATATGATAAAAACATCAGTGACACACTCATCTGCGCCTTGTGTGCCACTTTTTCGTTCTCACCACATTTTAACCTTAGGAGTGACCAGTGTCCAAATTCTCCTTGCAGTAATTCTCCTAAATCATTCATTAATATCACGAGAATAAAGGAAATGATCACCAATCTAAGATGCTTCGATTGTAGAACAAATTCTCCTAATCCAGACCAAAAGAAACGCGAAGAGACGAGTATAGAGAATATAGATACTGATGTTAGGGTGTAAAGGGTTAACGTCATCCGTGATCCATCACCGAACTGACGCGCGGCAAAATGGAATCTATTCGTCAGTGAGATATAGTAAGCTTTTTTTTGACCCCACCCCCCCTCCCCATGAGTGATAATTATCTCAATTCTCCTAACTTTTTTGATTCACAGACAAGAAGACAAGTTGTGAGAATTACGAAACTTGTCAACCACATTGTGCGCGATATCGCCGTGATACAACTCCCCACAATTGTCAGGCACATACATGTACATGTATATCCAACAAAGACAGTCAAAGCCACCTGGAAGACAGAGTTAGCTCTTACACATCAAGAGTGAAAGATTTCAAGGGTGATTGTCAACTGCAAGAATATTCAAACAGATTTTAAAATTATAAACAGAATAAAGACCAACTGCAGGCTAAACATTCATAATCAAATTTTATATTTAACAAACCTTCCACTCTCCACCTTTTTCTTTCAGATATTTTATTGCCAAAATGATAGAGTTTATTTCCACAACACCATCAAATGGAGTGTGCTGAAACATAACAGAACAGTTGTTTAAATGATGGCCAAAATAGTTTGAGACATTCAGAAATTCATAAGGTCTTTAATAACCTGTGTTGGAGCTTTGTAACACAAATCAAATGCCCCCCCCCCTCCCCCCCAGCTTTCAAAGGCCCTACATTCAGTTTCCTTAAGGGAAAGGAATCAAAATAAAAGCAGCTCAAGGATCATCAACACACAAAAGAAATAAATGGAAGAAAACTTCATGAAGTCCAGTGTGAGGGAAGAAAGGTTATGTCTCATGGTACTGGCAACAAGGTTCTCTCCTATGATGGGAACCTTGGTTTGCACAATTTTCAATTCTGTTTTACCAAGTCAAATTCATATTTGCTTCTAAATTGGATTACTTCGGTATTGTACACAAATTACTTACATCACAGTGAGTAGCCAGTCTGCCAGATTTGAAGACAATAATGCTCACTGACTTATCAAACCAACGGTTTCTACAATCTCCAGTTATGGCTTGACTACAAACCTGTCACAGGAATATTCAGATAAAAAACCAATATCAGCAAAGACTAAATCAAAAAAATATCCATTAAAAACGAGCCATTTCCTCCCCTTTGGATAATTATGTAAAAAAAAATAAAATTTTTAACTATTTCAGCTGCAGTAACTTAACCATTTTGAGTGATCAGAATCAAATTTCTCCTGGCTTACAATATCACCCCTGAATCACACATTATGATTATAAGAATATGGAAATGTTCACCAACTACAGAAGCTCATGATTGCTAAACAAGTTCTCCTTGTCAGCACCTTAGGAAATGTATAGAGAACAGTATGGAGAATATGCATACTGATCATGTTAGAATGTAAAAAGGTGATTCCATTAAAAAAAAATCTGCTTGACTGTAAGACTGACCCATGTGGCTAGTTTCTGTAGCAAGATCAAAACAACCAGTAGTGTTTATTTTGATACTATTCCTGGATGGAAAATAAATCCATTTAAGGTAGCTCTGTCCCCAACTTCATTTCAGGTTGAGTTTAGTGGTACCAATCTGCACCCCCAGGTGGAGAGAGACACAAAGAAGACAAGACAACACAATGACCTTCCTCTGCATTGCTTGAATGCAAACCTTTATCTCCTGAATCCATCCATTACTCTCCTGCACCACTTCCCACTAGCTCACCAACTAAGAGTTATGAATTAAAGTGAAATTTTAAAATTTTACCTCAGTTTTAGTGACAGGATCATTTTCATCAAGTACCAAAACAAACAAACTTCTTTCAATGGTATCCAGAATGCTTTGGTTATTGCTGTCTAATGCTTTCAATCGTTCTTGCAGCTGAAGATTAAATGCAGGAGAACAGTAGCAATCAGTATTTGTCCATCAGTGCAGATTGGACCAACTTAGACTTTTTTCATTTTACTATCAAGGCCCTCTGTTATTCAATAAGTCCAGCCCAGGTATTCAAATATTCAACAATTTGTATTCTTTGTCATTTTCATTGTATTATTTTTTACCTATTTTGTCACTATCACTTCACTTCAGCCTGTAATATACTACTAAACCCTTCAAATCTCATGAGTGACCAAGAGAGAATTTCTCATAACTATATCAATACAATATCAAACAGACAAGTAATGGGAATAGAGAAATATATCAATTAGGGGATTATCTGTTGATCTAATACCAACTTCTCCAAACTAACATCCAAAATATATAGTAAAGTAGACAGTAAGTGGAATTACTTTTAAGATCTTTAGAAGAATCCTATGCCCCATGGTTTTCTTTTGGCTTCCTAACCATTTCTCTCCAACCTAATATTAGTGGTTCAGCTGTGTCATTAAAAAAATACTTCAAGCCACTTAGCTACCACTTTACCAGTACACGTACTGCTCAGCTGCTCAATTCTTCTAGCAGCACACAAAACTACTGGCTCAGCAGGTATACAGCTCTGCAGCTCAATGAATGAGTTGCTAGTAATCGACCCTCTGGTATGCATGTTCATTGTTATTTAAATAAAAACTTGCACTTCCCATGTATCAACATTGCTTTAATCCTTTTCTGATAAAACGGCTGCAAAACAGCACTGAATTCTCTAAAAAAAAATCATTTTTTTGGAAGCCAAATCAATTTTTCGACATACATTTCATTGTAACAATTTGTGTTGTTTGCCCTGTGGTGATTCAAGAACCCTTAGAGTATAACAGAGGGATCCAATTACTGGCAACTCATTTATCGATCTAGAAGCACATAAAACCAGCAACTACACAGGACCTCACACTTGCTATTGACTATTAATATTCCAATGTGTCACCTACTAATGGCAACCCTGAGCTAGGAAGTCAGGCACTTAGAGATTTTTTATAACTCCAAGAGTTTGTACCTCATGCCAGGTATCTCTTGTTTCTCCTGTTAAACTGCCAATTCCCATTCCTTGGGATTCTGAAAAAGCTATTGATCCTATCTCTTGAAGTTGTCTAAAAGGAAAAGAAATTTGTAGAAGTTTCAGTGCAACAAACTTTTTAGCACATTTTCAGTCTATAATTCATTTGGTAATCTAGAGACTTTTGCCATTATAAGCATATTTAATGATTTGCTTAAATATATTTAGTTTTTCTTTCAGATTCAAAATTTAAATCTGACACACAAATCAAATAAAAAATAAAAAAAAAGAAAGAAAAAAGGAATAAAAAAACACCAATCAAAGATAATAAAGTACCAAGCTAGGGGGAAACACTGAAACCAAAATGAAATCTGCATCCTTCAGAAAGTTCACAAGGTTGAGTGGAAAGAATTGTTTTTAAAATTCCAAAAAAGTTTAAATTATCCCCACTCTCCACTTCACCCCTACCCCCACCACCACTTCACCCCTACCCCCTTCCCAAACAAATAATCATGTCATACTGCATCCTTTAGAAAGTTGGCAAGGTTGGGTGAAAAGAATTCTCAAATTCCAATCACACTGAAATTATCCATCTCCCCACTCAATACCCCCCCCCCTTCCCCCTCACCACCACAATTGTGGTGGAATTGTTTCTTACGCTCTCTATGATTTACCTCTCAATTTCTGCTGGTGAGAGAGGCTCCATATTTTCATCCAACACCACACAGCTAAAAATCCGTCCTCTGACTTGCACAATAATGTGACGAGGTGAACTGTGAGGAGCTATAAGCAAGAATCATCAGTTAGAAGTATATAATTCACATAAAAAATGGATAATGTTTGTTTTAATTTAACTGTATTCAAAACACATAACGATAGCATTTTGGTCAGATAAAGGTCTTTATCTACCCAGTGCTACAAGTTCAAGTCATTATTTTTTTAAACAATAGGGGCCAATAAAATTGCATAAAATTGGATTTGATTCCAAGAGGTGTAGCAGCCTGATGTTACCCTAAATCCATCACAGTCCCTCACTTTAAGATTCATGCTAATCAACCCCTATGCCCCCTAAGAGCAACTAGCATCTACCGGTAATTTCTCCTTACAATATCACCACTGAGTCACACATTAAGGTAATGAGAATACAGCAAATAATCATCAACTCAAGATTCTCTTGATTGTCAAACAAATTCTCCTTGTTGGCATCTAGGAAAATGTATAGAGAACAGTATGGAGAATATGTATATTGATGTAAGGGTGTAAAGAGTTAGTAGATTTTGTTTTTACCTGTAACAAAGTTAGTCCTTAAGGAGTCCTTTTCCCTGCCAGGAACTTTACAACATGAAAAGAGCCGTGTAAACTGAAACATACAGAGTGGAGTTGAACCCATTCTCTCAATGGGGCTTTCCTCTCTGAAATAAATAGGAAAATTAAATTAAAACTGCTCAATGAATAAGATATCTTGTTTTTGTAAAAGAAACATAACTCACCTGTAAAGCTCTTGCCAAACTTTAAGGAATGCATGGGTAAATATGGCAGCTCTTGTTACTTGGGCTCCAGTTTGGACTGGCCATATGTCTGTCACTGGTATTGGTCCTCCAATGTTGACCATTGGGGCAGATGGATATCTGGGTGTTAAGTACGCTACATCCTCCCACCATTCTTCGAGCTTGTTGAGAAACCAGAAACGTTACACAAGGTGTATTTTTAGATATACTGGTACAGTAAATGCAGCCTTAACCCTTTAAAACACTGAGAGTGATCAGCAACCAATTTTTTCCTTACCATTACTGTTATAATGTTGAATCATTCATTATGATCATAAGAGTAAAGGAAATGATCACCAACCTAAGATATTTTGATTGTTAAACAAATTCTCCTTGTCAGTACAAACAAAATGCAAAGGGAAGAGTATTAAGAATATAGACACTGGTGTTAATGTTAAATGGAGCTGTCCAATTTTCAAAATATCAGGATTGTTCACAGTAGCCTTAGACACTAACACACTTTCACTATTTTTTTTAATTCAATTGTTTCTTTGATATGGCAGAACTGGCTGACAAAGTAATCACAAGATTCACTTACCCAATTACGCATGTTACTTGCTCTTGTCTCAAGCTTGCATTGAAGTTCTTTTCCAACTCCACTGGCAAATTCATTCACCAAAAACTGAGTCTGAAGATACTCTTCTGATGTCAAGTGAGGCTTTACTGTCATGAATAGATATGAAAATCACAGTTGAATTTTTTAAGAGCTAACTGTTAATGGTAGGATACACAGGGGCAAGATCCCCAAAAAATGGGTAGAGGGAGGAGAGGGACAGTTATGGGAAAAAGCATAGGAATGCAGGTGAGAAATAAAAAAAAAAATTCAAACATTTGTCAGGCATTAATCAGTGGGTTTTCAAAGAAAAGAGTACATTGATGTAGAACTGATAACCACCAGATCTGATTAACTAGTAAATTCTCCTTGTGATTCCAATACGTCAACTCACAAACAGGTTAATTGAGAAGACACAAGCTTATCAGCTAGGGAATGTTATTTTGATACAACATTAAATTCTCCTGTTTAATTAACAACAAACTGTATTGCAGTCAGTAGGGAGAAATACTAATAAAACCTTAAGACTTAAAGGACAAATCAAAGTAATCAGTAAAATCACTTGGTTTCAACTGAAAAGACGGCTGAGTTTTCATTTTCTTTTTTTTTTTGCAATGCATGAATTTTAATAACTTTTAGTGTTTGAGGATAGCTTGAAACAAGGTGTTGATTCATAAGTTTGAGAGGGGAACTGAACCTAAATCAAACATCTCCAGTTTTCAAATTTACAGAATGCATCTCTGAGCATCTTCATGCTGTGGTTCAATTTCCTCCTAAATCTAAATTTCATTTTTCCTTTCTTGCAAACTCATTATAATTCTCTAATATGCTAAAAAAGGCAAAGGAAATTATATTCAAATCAAAAGTAAAACTGAACCTTTACATACATACCTGTAAAGAAAAAAAATATGTGTTATTTTCAATTATTATACCTGATGCCAAATATTTTTTACAAGTCTGTTCTAATGGAGGAACAGGTAAGCTTGGAAGTTTATTTTGAAGCTGAAAAGTCTTTTCCATGTTTTTGAACACTGATGAAGCTAAAAACACAAAGAAAATATGTAATAAGCTGAATATTATGCATGAATTTTGGTTGGTTCTTTCTTAATATCTTTAGGTGGACAGACAAAGATGACATCACCATTCAGTTTTTTGCTTCTTTATTGTATAAAACAAAGAGGTTTTATGTTGCCCTGGGTCTGTTTTGTAATAGATCACAAATGACATCAAAATGTGGTCGCAGTGCATCAGTGACACACTTAGCTGCACCTTGCATATCACCCTTTTTGTTCTTAACCCCTTAACTCCCAAGTTCTCATTAGTAATTCTTGTTACTGTCTGCCACACAGTTTTTGTGATGTTAGTTTGGAGAATTTGATATTGGATCAACTTATAATCCCCTGATTGATATTTTGTTTTATTCTCATCACTTGTCTGTGTGATATTGTATTGATATTGTAAGGAGAAATTCTGTCTTGGTCACTCATGGGAGTGAAAGGGTTAACACATTTTGATATGTTATCTTATTGAGTTAATGGATCAATATCAGTATCTGGGCAACTGCCCACCTACCCCTCCCCTAACTCAACAACAGTCAATTGATAACAACTTAGGGTTAATGTTGGGTTAGGGGAGGAGTAGGTGGGCAGTTACCCAGATACTGATATTGATCCGAGTTTAATTAATATCACTTACTCCTTCACTGCACTGGCACTCCTGAGAGATATTATCAACAAATTATCATAAATCAAATTTGTATAAAAGCACAGCCATGATATATCATCTATATATTAGTAACTCGAGATGCAATTAAAATCAGGGACAACTTTATAAATCATCAAATGAGTGAGTGTCCAAGAGACTACGAGGTCTTGGCTTTGTGCACTAAAATAATCTAACTTTGTATCATATCTTCTATTTCCAGAAATACTTCTACTTAAATGGACCCAAGTGCTGAAATTTCGTGAGTTCAGTGACCCATCTTAATCAGGGGCCAACCAAAATATTTAAGTGGGAAATTCGTTACAGTTTCTTGACCATAGCAGGCTAATCAACCATCACTAATAAAAAATTAACACCACATAATTCTTCACTTATTGTGAAATGCATAGATTTTCCTGATTTAGATTCACGAAATATCCCTATAAGAATAAGCCGTTTTTCCATTTTCCATTCGAGTGTTCGTAGTAAGCAGAAAAAGGGAGCAGGTGGTCAATGTGCTACAAAAACTTGGCAAAATTTTCAGAAAGTCCCCCCCCCCAGCCACCGAAAGAAAAACAAAATCGGTCTTGTGATCCTTTACCTGAAAGGCCACGGCTAGAAATACAAAACAGTTGCATACAGCTTCTTTCAAGAGTTTTCAATCCCAACCGTGATCCTAAACAATGCATGAATGACTATTTTTGGCACCAAAGCTGGGCCAGTGTCAAATCGAACCTGTTGCCGATGGGGCGGGAACACTGGTAAACACAAAAAAAATCAGTGGACGTCGAGAGACTGAGTACGAGACTACCACAAGCATGGTGGACGAAACTAGTTTCATTATGGATTATTGACATTCTTTCTTCTTACGTTTATTGATACATTTTTGATCGTCAGTCTAAAATGGCTGGGTTAGAGATTCTTTCTCCCGAAGGACTACGTCTCGATGGCCGAAGACCCCATGAACTTCGAAAGATCGTCTGTAGAATGGGGGTTTTCAAGCAAGCGGATGGCTCAGCTTACATCGAGATGGGAAACACCAAGGCATTAGCTACAGTTTATGGCCCTCATGAAGTAACAAACAAATCTAAAATCCTACACGACCGAGTGCTGCTAAATTGTCAGTTTAGTATGGCGACGTTTAGCACAGGAGAACGAAAGAAAAGACCAAAAGGAGACAGAAAATCCACAGAGACTTCTATGCTTATAAGGCGCACATTCGACGCCGCTATTCTAACACAGATGTACCCTCGCTCACAGATAGACATTTATGTGCAGGTTAGTAGAATATTTTATATACGTCTAGAAAGAGTGTAGTTCAAATTCTTGGTCATTTCTTGAGGTGCAACTCGGAGACTTTGTGCCTTCTGGCTCATAGCCAATCCCTCTCCCCTCCCTCCCTCTGTTATAATTGAACTGGGTAAATTCCTTGGGGAAAATGACCCAAGATCACTCAACTGCTCCCTAGCTCTCCCCCCCCCCCCCCTTTTTTTTGTTCCACTTTCCCTCTTCATATGTACTTATATTTATTACAAAAATATCACAAATCTATATACAGTGGAACCTCAATTTAACAAACCTCTATATAATGAAGTTGTCGGTATAACAAACCATACTCTTCAGCCTGGCCAAAGTTACAGGAAAATATATGGAAAGAACCTCCATGTAACAAAATCTTTGTTATAACAAACACAATCCAGAAGCCCATATGTATAATATGCCCTGATATAACAAAATATAGGCATGCTATGCATGTAAGAGTTATTGTTTGGGGGGGGGGGTGGGTGGATTACTTGAAACTTTGTAAATGATATCTACATTCTTACAAAAGGAAAGAAGAGTATTAATTAATGTGGAAAAGAACAAAAATGTTGAATTAACTCATGCACAGGTATTTTGGGATAGATTGTATGTGTTGTGCAAATAATACAGACCAGATACAAAATGCAGACTAAGTACAAAATGTAGACTGCTGAGTGGGTACAAAATGCAGACTGAGAATCTAAAGAGTGTTTTTGTCTGGTATGTGATAACATGTCATCTTACAACTTACCAAGCGTCACGCAATCACTTTTCCACAATCAGTTTCACAATTATTTGCAGTATTTTTTAATATTCCTGGCCCATTTCTTGATGAAAATTGATCATAATATAATTTTAAGCCTTTATACAGTCTTCTCACTTTGTGTGCGAGTTGGTTGGTGTGATGTCTGAACAGATTTTACCAACCTAATGAAAGTAGATTTAGATGTAGATGTAGATGTAAATGAGATGTCATCATTGAATATTTAACACGTGCAACATTCAAGAAACAATTGACAGCTTTACACATGGTCCATATCTTTGTAAGTGGTATGTGTTTATATTGTTGACAAAAATGCCGATCCCAAAACACTGGGTCGTGCAATTTCACACGTAAAAAAATAATGATAAAAGTAAATTAACATTTACCAGCTCTCAATATGACAAACACTTTAGTTGTTTTTCTGCAAATTCATGAAATTGAGGTTTTTGATGTAACGAACACTCAATATAACAAATGTTCGATATACTTGTAACGAACCAATTTCCACAGTCTCTTAGCACTTAATTAAATGGAGGTTGCACTGTATTCAGTTTATTTTGATTTTCTTTACTTTCTGTCACCCATTTCTTACAAAGTCAGTTTAGAGAATTTGATGTCTAATTAAACATAAGTACCACTTTTGATTTTCATCTTTCTACAGCAAGTAACCTATTAATTTCCTAAGGAGAAATTACTGACTTGTCATTTCCAGGAGTAAAAATTATTAAATTAGACTTTCAAAAATCTGCCATAAGATTTTTATCTGATCCCAATCAATTGAAGGAAATCTTGTTTTGACCCGCAGATAATATGGAAGTGTATTCCTTCCAACTGTGCTTGGAAAAATGCTTAAAAGTTTTAAGAATTATGCTTACTTGGACCCTTTCTCCAACTTCTCAGCTCACTGTAAGATAAATGGCCATTGAAACAACTGCATATATTCGTTTACTGTGGCAGCTTATAGATTTGTTTTTTGCTTACAGATTCTTCAGGCTGATGGTTCAAACCAAAGTGCTTGCATCAATGCAGCTACCTTAGCTCTCATAGATGCTGGAATTCCAATGAAGGATTATGTCAGTGCTTGCACAGTTAGTTTTGTCAATGACCAACCATTGATGGATGTTAACTACTTGGAAGAAAGCTTTGGAGGCCCACAACTAAGTCTGGCTGTGTTACCAAAGTCTGGAAACATTGTCATGTTCCAAATGGATTCTAGACTTCATATTGATAACTTGGAAAAAGTCTTGGAATTGGCCAAGAAAGGATGTAGTGATATCCATGTCTTACTTCGACAAACTGTGCGTGACTATTCTCAAGAGTGTGTGTCCACTTTAGCCAGTAATTAAAATCTCATCCTAGACTTAATAAGTTCTAAGGCTCTTAGACTGCCTTTTTTTTCTTCCAAAAGGAATTACGAACTAGACATCTTACTGATGAAAAGCAGAAGTTCTCATTTGCAACCAGTCCCATTAGGTCAGTATTGAACGTTCAGTGGCCAATCTTTTTTTTTTTTTCTTCCATTATCATCAGCAGCAGACACAGCATCTAGAAAGTCTATCATCTCTTCGTAAAGGACTTTGTCTGCCATTGTGCGAAACTCTCCCTAATGGGTCAGAAAATCAGGTAAAATGCTGCCCTCTTGGAACGATTCGTCAAAACAGCTGGTTATGCCTGCAGTGTACTACGTCATGTAGTTGTTTTTTGTGGCACTATGAACAACATCTTCTGAGTAAAGCTTCGGAGCTCAACCTAAATCCACTTTCGTGTGAAGTTTCTTTGAAATTTGCGGGAAGAACGATTCCTCAGTGACCACCGCGTGCAGAACGAATATGGCTCCACCCGGGGAAAGCTTCTGGAAACAGCTTCGCAACGATTATTCAACGTCCACATAGTACAGAGAGGCCACAAAATGAATTGTATCGAAGCTCTCCACGTTAGGAAAAGACTCGATGAACTTCTTCAAGGTGATCTTGCACCAATCGAACGACACATTAGCTGAACTTGCGGCTTGCGGCCAAGGTGTGGTCGATGCCGTAAACTCTGCTATAATTTCTTGGTTCGGCTCTATGATAACAGAATGTATGGACGGCTTATTCATCTGATGAGACTTTCCTAAAACGTTGGAAATGCAAGGGTGAATTCGTAAGTCGGTTTTACCCCTGCATCTTCCCACTCCAAAAACTCGAAACAAGGGGTTTCCCTTTAAATGATCGGTGATTTTATTTAGTTACATGGGAGGCGACCCCTTCCACAGAGTCAGTCATTGTATCTGTGTACGTTAGTTTGCTGATAAAACTCTTGTTATATTGTATATTTATATAGGGCCACCTGAAAAAGACGGTCCTTTTTCAAAGAAGTTTAAAAAAATTTCTTGGCGAGTTAGGTTTTATACAGGGTTTACTTATGGAAAGGGGCGCGATGGGAAGGGGGCGGGGTCCTGAGGTGCTCATCACCTTATGAACTCTCCTTGTGGAATAAATTTTCTTACCTTGTTTGAGTCAAAAATTTAAACCTGGTATGAATGAATGAATTCGAAGAATCTACGTCTCTACTCCACTGAGTAGTTCTTCATTGACCACTTCCTGCTTAACACTCCATTTGCCTGCCCTTCTTGTTGTAAGAATATGAGCCTACGGATACACAAGGTCAGGAGCCCATTACTTGATGGGCTCCTGACAAGGTAGAGCATGCGGTGTCAACTAATTCAAGTCAGGCGCGTAGAAATTTATAACCTTGAATCCCCTTTCTCAGCTTTGCCCTTTTGATGGATCAAAGTTATTGTTATTTTATTCGTAATTATTGCATAATAAACATTTTCCACGATGTGCAAAAATAACGATCAAGTGCAGGCGTAGGTAGGAGTATCTCACTGCGTCCAGCTATGATAGTGATGACCTAGAAAAACGCAGGCAAAGGCCATTTTACCCTTATGGACTGTTCGGTTAGGTGATCTGTACTCCACGCTAAGGTTATAAGTAGCCCTCCAAACAAAAATGTAAGGCAAATGATAAATCTGATCTGTTCCATATGATGCACTTCACATCTTCAAGTCCTCCGTTGAGACCCTCATTTGAGGCCCTCGTTTGAGCCCTCACTTGAATTCATTAATTTTATGCTAAGACCACTACGCAGAAGGGACATAAAGGCGCGTATGGACATAAAAGTATGCACGATCTTAGCCCCAATAAGTTGACCCATTGCAGTTGCAGCTTCGACGGGAGCACTAAGCATCAGCAACAGATTAGAGATTACAGCATCAGTGAAAATTCCAGATCTTTGATTGACACGAGTGAAGACCCAGGGCTCCGTGAAGTACTGATCCTCCACAAGTACTGATGTTGTGTTTTGGTAAAGGTACCTCTAATGATGGCGAGGATCACTTATTTTATACTAGTTGGAACAGGATAAAAACACGCATCCTTGTTTCATTTTTGGTTGCGAGTACTGACCGAAGCTGGATACGAAATGGCATAACAGTCCAAGCTGTCACAGTCAAAAAAGTTTCGACTTAAAGCATGTACTTACAAGCGGCGACAAGACCATTTTTCTTTAATTAAACAGCGAGAAAAGCGGAAGATGCACAAAGAGAGAGACTAGAACCAGCGCGCGTGAGAAGTCATGCGTGTCTGCTCTCGCACGCGTGTGCCACTGTACTTCCCTAACTCCAAAGTGGTTAGTACTTTTTGATTTAGATTCGGACTCTCCAGCCCAATTTTCGATGGGATGGTTTAAAAGTTTGCTAATATTTTTTTCTCTTTCTTTTGGACTCCTTTCGGATTGCTTTTGTGCCGGGCCGTATTATTAAAATGCTGAAAGGGAGGATTTTTAGTACAGGTCATACTTTTTAATCCTAAAAAAACAAGCATTAACAATGAAGAAAAAAATCGAGCTCGTTCCATTGCGCCAACGCAAAAATAGTTTGAATAGCCGACCAAAGAAGGGAACCAAAATCGGAAAAAAGTGGCGCCAATTTCCGCTCCACGGTTTACACTCCCAGCAAGGCATCTCACATGACTAACCTCAACCAATCAGGTACTTTGCTGCGGTTGAGCAAGATGGCGGATTGCTTGAAGCTCATGCCGGATCCATCAACTAGCGTTAGATTTGGCCTGAATTCTTCATAACAAATGCACTCCTATAGATTTTCGAGAGGTGTTCGTGCTGTCGGAATTCGCAAGTCTTCAGGGAGGTGACACCTAAGGCAATACAGTGGAGGTTTGCGGGTTTGAAGTGGACGGGACACGATTTTGAAAGTTGTATCGACAAAACTGTATGCATCGAAATTTGGATGGGATCTAGATGGTAGTTCAACAGTTACTGGACGAGGTAGATAGTTATTGCACTTTAAAATTATATTCTCCAATTAAGAGACTAACTATCGACTCTTTATGCTATTTTTGGCGTGTAATTCACAGCACAAATATCAATCTCACAGTAGCTAAAGATGTTGCAAAATGTTATCGTTGCGTTTTCGATAAATTATGTTTATTATGAATTATTTGTCAGCCTCCCCTCGTACAAGCGTGCTTCCACGGTGATGCTACCGAATTACGGACGTTGATAAGCCGAAACGAGGATGTAAATCGCCAAGTAAGTAAATTTGATTAAATCAGTCTCACTCTCTTAATAATCGAATTTTTCGGGTCACCGAAGAAGTGTCAGTTGAATGTGCATCATCAAGTTCCTTCTCTTGAATAAGGCAAGCTTATCAAATATTTAAAGAATTCGTGTAACCAATAATAAAACTCAAGTTTGTTGTCAGCTGAATTCTCAAATAAACTGCTGTTTTAGATGTGAATAACTGATACGTCGTTCCTAATCAGTACATGTCTATGAAATGTCAATGTTAGATTTTAATTTCAGATAGTAAAAATTCCTTCCACGGTTGAGCAATCTTTTTGTTATTACCTTTTATTTTGGTTCCTAACCTTTCTTATTCATAACCAGGGATTGTAGAGTAAGGAAATAAATAACAATTTAGGTGGAGAACTTTCCTCTTAAGATTAGAAATTATCTGTAGCATGTTGCTCCCTTTCGAGGAAGTGAGTTTAAGCTGTTAAATAAATGTTTTTTGTTTTTTTTTATCAGGGAAGGGTTGTATGTAGTTAGTGTTGTGTGGTAGAAATATGACACCAATGTTTGCACAATCACAAATTGCTGTTGCCAGTTGTTTTCTGTTTACCTGACCTAGCATACCAGTCCATAATACAGGGCTAAAAATTGGCTGTCGCATGGTTGCCAGTGGTGAGTTAAAACTGACCAGGGCCACCAAAAGTTAAGGTTTGAATGCCTGATGTGCGACTATGCAACAGAATTTTGAAAAGTTGCAATATAAATAATGCGAAGTACAAAGTTAAAAATAAAACCCAATATTTAGTTTAATTGGACTGCCTTTTTTCTTCATTTCTTTGCCTGGACTCTAAGATCATCCATTTTAGTGAATTTTTAGTTCTGAAGTGGAAATTGCAAGCCGTTTTAACAGTGATTTCATGAGCTTGTTCTTTCCTTTTAGTTAACGCTCCATTAAAAGCCACGGGGCATTTATTCAAGTTTTTCATTTTTAAGTAGAGGAAATCAAGGGCTATTTCATTTTGGGAGGGGCCACTAAGAATTCAAAGAAACTGGCCCGACTGACCACCAAGCACTGGAGTTAATTTTTAGCCTTGATAATATGGGTAAAAATAGACTTTATTTTGGAGTCTGTATTATTGATCTGTTTTATAAACTGTTGGTACTGCAGGTAGATAATGAAGATTGAGTAGTTATTTTACTATTATATACCATTTTAATGTAATTTCTTGAACTGCAGAACATGCAAATATGAAATGGCATTACACAGTAGAACAGGGTAGTTTTAAAAATACGAGGGAAAGGAAAGCAAAAAAGTGGCTGCTTTGAAGGATAAAAGCTTTAAGTCCTTTAAGCTTGACATTAATGCAAGGAACTTTCAAGTGAAATTTTGTTTGTCATGAAAGACACTGAAACAGTAGTGTTTGTATTGATTTTGTAGCATGTGTTTCAAGAACTATAAACCAAAAGACTTGAAATTAAACTGATGATGGAATCTTTCTTTTGTTATTTATGGCTTTACATATATAGTGCAAGCAGACATTTTGGTTACAGCAGTATTTTTCCTTGCCCCTTCAATGCTTGCAAAAGTATTTGCAAGTCAAAAAATCATGTATATTAAGCATTGCATTGGGTTTAATTGTTGTTCCCAACTTGTGCTGTGCATGTACATCACAGATTTTACCTGGCAATCATTTCAACATATTTTAAGTTGTTCCTGACAAGCTTTGTTAATCTCTAGGATGAAGAGAAGAGGACAGCCTTACATGCTGCAGCATATTGTGGAGAGAGTGACTGCATTAGCATTCTTATTGCTCATGGTAGGATTTAGTCACCAAATCACTACACTAAATTACAGTTTTACCTTATCATGAAGAGTCATCACAGTTCAATTGTGAAGGGACTTTGTTCATGCTTGAAGGTAGCACATGTCCCTCAAAAGCAGACTGCTTTGGTTATTAAATTTTATTTTATTTAATCTGTATTGTATTTGGGCAATTTTGATCAGAGGGGGAGGGAGAGGAGGATTGTAGTCACTGTCTAGAGTTCTAGGGAAGGACTTGCTACCCAGATCTCCATTTTGTTACTTTATTTCAGACTAGAGCATCAATTTTCTATACCAGCTTTTGGATCTAGGCTTCAAAATCCTTGCTATTCATGTGATTTCTGAAAATTAACTTGATTTACACTTATATTACCATTTGGTCTAGTTTGATCAATCTTGGCATCAGAACTGAAAATTCCAATCTAACATTATTAAACATTTTGGTTACTCTTCTCTCTTTAGTATTAACTTCCAGTGAAAAAGAAAAATATGTTTATACATGTCATGGTTCCCTTGTAGTACCACAAAGCTGTGTGGTATGACAGGGAAAAGTGATCACTCTGATGACAAATTTATTTTAAATCTCAATAATTTCACTCTATTGAAATGGTGCCTTTTTTTCCTCAGGAGCAAGAGTAAACACTAAAGACAGTAAATGGATGACCCCTCTCCATCGTGCCTGTGCCTCTGGAAGTGTGGTATGTTCTTTAATCCTTTACACCCTAAGAGTGATAAGCATCTTATTTCTCCCAACAGTATCACTCCTGAATCAAACATTAAGGTAACAGAAATAAAGGAAATGATCACCAAGTGAAGAAGCTCTTGATTGTTAAACAAATTCTCCTTGCCCTTGATGAGATCAACTGTGGGAGTTTTAAGACCACTAAAATTACTGTGTACATGAAGTATTCCAATTGCTACATGTATCTATGGCATAAAGTTAGTAGCATACACATATATATATGAATGTACTTAAACATGCTATTTTTCAATTAAACAGACAACCTTTTTATTTATTATACATTCTATTATGCTATCTAGATTCACTGAGCAGAAACATTGCCTTCAAGGTCATGTCTAAAAAGCAGATTAAATAAACGAAATCTGATTTTTCTTTTGGGACTGCAAAAAACAGTGGCTTGCCAGGCTCAGTTAATGAGAAAATACATCTATGCTTGGCTGACTGGGAAATCTTCTTGCCCTGTTGGATGAGACAAATGTTTTTTGTTAGTTTGTCTGGTTCAAAAGATAGACTTTTCCAGTTTAAAGGATATTCCCTTTACTTGCAGGAGTGTGTCAGGGCGTTGATCAATAGTGCAGGGGATGTCAACGCAAGAGACAGAAACTGGCGGATTCCTCTGCATGTTGCTGCTAGCAACAATCATGTGCGATGTGCAGGTAATTGCATAATGTAACCAATATTGGTAGGGTCTTCATGGAGCAAGTGTGGCTCTAGTATTGGAGAAGCCAAGTATTTTAACCCTTTAACTCCCAAGATCTCTTTAGTAATTCTCCTTACTGTCTGTCAAATAATTCAAATTATGTTAGTTTAGAGAATTTGGTCTCAGATCAATTAGTAATCCCATGATTGATTTTTTCTTTATTCTTATCAGTTGTCTGGATGATATTGTATAGATATAGTAAGGAGAAATTCTTACTTGGTCACTCACAGGAGTTAAAGGGTTAATAACTAGTTTTGGTAACCTGAACTTTATCTTTTTCCTACAATTGTTTTGAATTTTTGCTTGTAGAGGTTCTTATTCCTCACCTACAAAATGTGAATGTGACAGACAGAGCTGGGAGGACAAGCTTACACCACGCAGCATTCAACGGCCATGTTGGGGTATGTGTTGGAATTTAAAATTATATTTATGTCTATGGAACTCTCCTTCTTCATTTAGTGCTCCCCCTTCTAATCTTGTTCTCATCACAGGTTAATTAGCTGATGTTTTTAGATCTTACTCCAGTGGATTACTTAATGTTGTCTGTGAATCCTGAATTACATGTACATGTATATCAGACATATGCTCTTACACACACCTGTACCTGTACCTGTACTTGTACCACACTGTATCTATCCATTTATTCTTGATTCACTTTCCTTGAAGTTTCTTCTGACTCTCAGCTGTTGATAAAATGATTTTACTCAGGCAGGTACGTGCACATGCATGTGACATGAAATGGTTACTCTTGAGTAAACTTGGAAATTCTTGTTTTACAGATGGCACAACTTCTGATAACCAAAGGAGCCCACTTGAATGCTGGTGATAGGAAGGACAGAAAGCCATTGCATTGGGCTGCACACATGGGTAAGTCATGTACAATGTACTTGTACATGCAGTTCAATCTCTTGGTCAGGTCTGGTCAGAGATAAACAAGTGTTTCTTTGTCTTTAAACCAAATGAAAATAGGCAAATATCATTAACTTATAAGTAAATGTATTTAGGGATTTCATTTTATTTCTTCTTGGGCTAAGGCTAGTAATATCGTATGTGATTTTGTAGGACGCATTGAGTGTGTAGAAGTTTTGGTTAAATCTGGAGCTGAAATTGACTGCAAAGACAAAAAGGTACAACCTTTATATTTTGTGTGTGTTAATTAAAGAAATAAGAGTTGGCTACAAGATTTTAGAACAGTTTATTTGTGGGATAACATTTAGGGTGACCTAGAGAAAATGTTTGTTCCTGATTTCTGAGGAACAAAGGACATGTCAATCTCAAGACCACCTATTCATAATTTCCAATGGGACAAAAGTAACTATTGCTATAATTTTCTTTACGCCATTTCTCCATTCGTGGCCTCTTTAGAGTTCTTCTGTTATCAAGAATCTTTCTCACTTTGGTAGGAAAATCCTCATAAATGTTTTTAGAAGCAACACAACACAAAGCAGTCCTCTTCCTTATGTTCTATGTTCTATCCATCAATATGGCCAGTTTGACAAATTGATTGTGAACAATTGTTGCATAGTTGTATAACTTGGATAAATTCTGCTCTTTTTTTGTATTTGGTTCTGTTGTAACTTGTACGCTTTTCTGACCTTGCTTCACCAGAAATCTTACTTAAACTAATGTGAGATTTCAGTAATGGGTACAGCCATTGCATGGATTGAAGCCTGAAATGAGTTTACTTGTGGGAATACAATTTGGGTTATGCACAGAATATTTAAAAGATAATGTTTGAACTGTATAGAAAAACTTCCTTTTGCTTTTGTTTGCATAGCATTACACACCTCTCCATGCTGCAGCAGCTGGGGGACAGTTAACCACACTGAAACAGCTGTTAGGACATGGAGCATCAGTAAGTTTCTTAAGAAAGATAAATTTAATGATCCTAAGAACATTCATATTAGTAGAGACTTTAGGGTAGAAGATTGCAATATAATACTGTACAAGATATATGTACATTAAAATCCTAAATATGCATCTTCTGACAGTGTTAATGGTTTATAAGGTACTTGTAGACCCTTTCATGCTTTCAATTTGGTGAAATTCTTGATAGAATATCTTGTGAAATTAATCCTGTTGGTTTTTTTTCTGTTTTGTTTGTTTGTTTGTTTGTTTGTTTGTTTTTTTTGCATTAAATAAAAAATTGATTACTGTGTGGGAATAGAAGTGTTACACATGTTTTAAATCCTGCCTCAAGTTTGTGGAAAATAGAAACCCTTAAAAAAAGTTTGTTCACATTCAAAGCATCTAGCAGAAGTATAGGGAGCCACACTTTTTCCCAAATTGATTGTATGCTCCTTTCAACAATTGAATTGTTTCCTCAAAAATTTTCACCTAGAGACTCAAAACTTTCAAGTATTTAGGACTAAGTTTCTGGTAAAGACTATCCACTTGTATTTGAGCATTTTGTAAACTGTTGTGTAGAGACTTTAGCTTAGGCAAGAGCAAGGGTGTGAGTTATGTGCCTACAGCTGTAAAGAGTACAGAAGTTACCCAGAAGCAGCCACACTCCTAAATCATCTAAGATGGAATGACCAATCACGAACAGTAGACTACTTAAAGAACACTACTTTATCTACATTTTGTAGTTGATCAATACATATTCAGGTATTTACTTTGTTACTTTGCAGGTTGATGCCCCAAACTTGAATGGTAACACACCGCTTCACATTGCGTGTCTCAATGGACAAGACATTGTCATAAGTGAACTGATGAGCTATGGTGCTTCTGTGAATGCCACTAACAAGAAAGGCATGGTATGTGTTGTTAAACTTCACACCAGGGTGTTTCACACTTTAACCATTTCAATGAATTAGGTAATTGGATGTAACATGGAGCTTGATCATACATGTAAAACAAAATGACTCCTATAACTGTTTATTCATTCAATCCTGTACATCACTTTGATTCCTTTGTGGATGAGTTCACTGATAAAGATGTTGCCAAGTGACTTCCTGGTCCAGTTGGCCAAGGCATGCTGCAGAAGTTCTGATTTTGTTTAGCCTATTTTGGGTGGTATCTGTAAATGTATGTGTGCAATATTTGACTTTGCCACAAATGATTTTGTTTTTATCATTTCAGACTCCATTACACTATGCAGCAGTGTCAGGGCAAGGTGATGTTTGTCTTGAACTGCTCCTGAATGATGGAGCCAGTCCTAACTTACAGGTGAGGAATGATTAATCTTATTACCAGTTTATGATGTTTGTTAACCCTTTACAACCTAACATCAGTATGCATATTCTCCATACTGTTCTCTATACATTTCCTGAAGTGCTGACAAGGGGAAATGTGTTTAAAAATCAAGAGCTTTATAAGTTGGTGATCGTTTCCTTGATTCTTGTGACCTTAATTTTTGATTCAGGAGTGATTATTGTTAGGAGAAATTAGAAGCTGGTCACTCTTAGGGGGTTAAAGGGTTAATAATAATTATGTCTCTTGAATTTATCATTATCTATGTATAGTAAGATTAGTTTAGATTTATATACTCTACTCTGTACCAACAAATAACAAAGAAATTATTTGTTGATAACAATTACAACAGTGCAAGAATGGAAGGACTCCACTTCATTATGCTGCTCTCTATGGGCGCTGCTCCAGAGCTCAAACTCTTCTCCAACAAGGTAATACGTATTTGTATATATATGGACATTTCTTTGTTACATGTACCTTTTTACTTCCATGTGTATACACTTTATGGCCATATGTTAATTACATTGGATTTGCATGTTCTCCCCACTGGGAAAACTTGGTGATTAAACACTTGGATTCAAAAAGGTCTTTGATGTCCAGAAAGGAAAAAAAAGTTAAGCTAAAAATTCTTAAGTTCTGTTATCAACCATGGATCTTTTCCAGTGTTTGTCATTTTCTAACAACATGTGTGTTAATTGAATAACTTTTGGACACTTTATTATTATTTTCATCTGTGCATGTGTACATGAATTGTTAGATTTGGGCAAGGCAGAGGTGCACTGTTCACATGTGATATGTGGGTAAGGAACTGTGAAAGATTCCATATTAACTAAATTTGTTGTTTCCCATCCCTGTTTAAGGTTGCTATGTAGATGCAACAGATATCAGAGGAAACACTCCTTTACATATCACTGCATTACATGGTCAAGAATTATTACTAAGTGTGCTGTTGGCCAGTGGAGCAAACCACACAAGGTTAGTGATTGAGTGAGTTTGTGGTTGAATTAGCTTTTTCCAAAACATATGTGTCACCCATAATTAGCATTTATGGAAGTTATCTTTAAACTCTTTCAGGCGAGGATCATTTGGAATGTTACCTCTTCACATGGCAAGCTTAGGTGGTTTCACAGACTGTTGTAGAAAGCTGATATCATATGGTAAGTTTTAAATGTGTAGTGAAAAGAATTCAGGTTAAAATTGCTAGAATTAAATTTCTTGTAAAACTTATATGTAGGCTATTTTGTTCTTAAAAAAAGAATTGTGTTCATGAGAGAAGAAATGTAAACATTGAGGCAAACTTTGTTTCTGCCATGCCCAAGAACTCTTAGATATTCAGGACCCTTTATTTCCCCTTCCAATTGCAATCAGTTTCCTTACAAATTATGTAAGAGAATTTGGTGATGTAGTAAGATCACTCTCTCCTGCTCATGACCTGTTTGCCATATAATGTTGCTGAAAATTTAAGAAAAGCACTATTTGGAGTTTAAGTTGTTTAATTTGTTGCTTTCTTCAGGTAATGATGTGAATGCAAGAGATGATAATGATCACACTTGTCTTCATGCTGCTGCTTGCAGTGGGTCAGTCACACACAAATGTTGTTGTGTAGAGTTAATGAATATTGTTATAGGCCTTCTGATGGGGTGTACTCTGAAAAGAAAACTGCTTTACAATGTAGAAGTGCAGTGTTATATCTATTGATACAAAAGTTATTAAAATAAATCAGAATAAAAATGCACACGTGTTGCATTTCTGTGACCTGAAACCTTCAGCACAGCACTATCTTCCTTTTGTTCATAATTATGTTCATATGTGTACTCTAGGGTAATGAGTATTTTAAGGGCATATTCATAATTCAGTCTTCTTTTTTGTGTTTACAGAAATGTTGAATGCTTAGGACTTCTTTTGCACAATGGTACTAATCACACTGCTTTAGACAAGTTAGGCAGGTTGGTATGATTACTCCCCTATGTATGAGTTGATTGTTTTTATTTTTGTAAATTAATGCTTTTCTTTTTTATGTTTCTTTGCCCATCACTTAGTAGCATTTAGCACAGATTTAACTTTGCAGTGTTCTACACTGTACTGTTGAAACAGGATAGTGTGATATCAACAAAAGCTTTTGATTAGGCTGTTCCTTTTTGCATGTAAAAAAAACAAAAAAACCCAAAAAGGTTTCCAGCAGCTTGTGAATGGTTTATACAGACAAAAAAAATTTACATGTAATGTGTTACCTTGTTTGACAAAATGCTTGTTTCAGAAGAATACAGAAGTTTAATTTATCTTCACCAGATTCTTTTTCACATCCCCAAAATAATTTTTATGGCAGTGGGTTGACACACTTTAAGCATTTACATGTATCATGGCTTATGAAAGCAAAAAACTAAAAATCAACTTACTTGCTGAAATGCAAACTCAATCAGCAAGATCAAATCAAGTTGAGGCATGTTCTTGCACTTGTATTTCTCAAATTGGTTGCAATTGCACTGCATGTTTGCCTCGTCTGCATGCTTTCATTTTTCTTTAACTCTTCAACTCCCAAAAGTGCAAACATGTTACTTCTCTCAATAATATCCATACATTGCTCAGCAAACAAGTTAAGAGAATACTCAAAGTTGTTACTAATTTAAAAGGAATTGTATAACAATTAGAGGCGAGAATTAACAACCAGGTGATGGGAGTTGAGGGGTTGGGATCAATATCAGTATCTGGGCAACTGCCCACCTACCCCTCCCCTAACTCAACAACAGTTAATTTACAACAACTTAAGGTTAATATTGGGTTAGGGGAGGGGTAGGTGGGCAGTTGCCCAGATACTGATATTGATCCAAAGGTTGAAAATAACAGGTACATGTAGTTGGGATAGGCTTTTGACCAAAGGTGAAGTAAGCAGGTGAAGTTGCTGTCATAAGCTGCTGCTTAATTAATGTTCATTACTGTGAAGTTGGCTTTTAGATTCATTGCTGTCATACTGAGTTGCCAAGTTTTGTACTTGCTGTGGATGACCAGAAGTTTTTTTCTCCTTCGCCCTCCTTTTCTCTTCTCCTGAGATTTAAGAGATAATTGTTAAATTTATTTAATTTCTGTTGTTTACAGAACTGCCCTTCACTATGCAGCTGGTCATGTACAATACTTTTGTGTTAAATCACTGGTAGCTACGGGCTGCAGTGTAAATCAAGTGGACACAAGAGGCTGCACTCCTCTGCACTATGCAGCAGCAGCAGATGAGGAGGCCAAGTAAGCAACACCTTTAATTCATCGATGAACACGAACGATGAGAACTACTGTCTTCGGCATGTTTTTGTGTCTGAGTTTTGTTACGTTCTGTCTTATCCTTTTTAGGTGTGTGGAAAACTTACTACGAAATGGAGCCAATGCAAGTAAAAGAGACAAACAAGGTTACAGTCCAGTACACTACGCTGCTGCCAGAGGACATAAACTGACACTAGAAATGGTATGAGTTATTTTATTGTCATATTCAATATTATTGTTAGTCGTATTATTTTTAATATTTTAAGGACCGAGTGGAGTCCAATTTAGTCTGTAATCATACGAGTGGTTAACAAAAATCGGACCAGCAAGATATAATTTTTTACGCAACATTTTTTAACGGAGTTGTGTACATTTTAAAGGATGAATACTATTTTGTATTGTTTCAGTTGTTAGATGTAGCTGCAACAGATCTTCTTAATAAAAGTTCTGGTTCCCCAGCAACCACCCCACTTCATTTGGTGGTAAGTTTTCTATGTCATTCATTCATTTTTGAAATCCTCTGTAATGATCCTTTAATATATTCAAGCATGTGGATTAGGAGATGAAAGAACTAACGGATTTGAACCCGATGTTTTTCTTATGTAGGCCTACCATGGTCATTACCAGGCTCTTCAGGTGCTCCTTGAGTCTTTCTTGGACATTGATATAAGAGATCATAATGGTAGGGTGCTTCTCGAATGTACTTGTCCTACATGTGCATGTTGTTTGTATTTTTTTTTGGTTTTTTTTTTGTAATGCTGTAGTACTTTCTATTTTCTGTGTCTTGGGTTTTTAAACCCTCCAGAGTCCTTGTCACCAGCCTCATTATTAGCGCTTCAGCACGAGCGTGAGAGTATGACGCCTTGAGCGGCGCGAGCTGGCGAGAGGTCTACGAGGGTCTAGCAATAATAATGATGGCGAGACTTCCCGCAAAACTCTTTCCGACTTGTTTCAAATCTTCCCGTAGGCAGAGAAACGCGCGTCCTGCAGAGCTGATAACAAGGTTCTGGTGCTAGGCTACTTTGTCACTAGCTATGATTTTATGTTGATCTGATGTGCAGTTGTTAGCCTTATCAGCAAATAAAGTTTTCGTATAGCTGCGAAATGATCTCATTGGCTTGTCCGGAAGCTGTCTTGCAGAATATATGCGAAAATACTGAACATGGAGGGAGAAACTGGGGAGCAAACTAATTTTTCGCTTTAGGGGCAGCCAATGCGAATAACTTCTAAGGACTTTGCAAGACCCTCACTCGGTTTTATATTAGACTGTTCCAGGAGTAGCGATCAGTAGCGGCGAAGTGAAAATAGAGGGAGGCTTGGGTCGGGTCTCGTGATGTACCCGAATTGACCTCAAACTTCCCTCGTTTTCGCTCTGCCATCACTGACGCGCCGTGTAGTATTGTGCTCCGTGTTACTACGTGTAACTGAACGCCTGGAACAGGCTAGTTTTGTAATAAAGCGAGATGAAAAGCTCTCCATCATCTCATTTATTGCTCAGACTGACGCTTTTAAGCATGAAAGAAATACTATATCGGTTCCAGGCCTTCAATTTGTTTTGTTTTGTTTTTGTTTTTTTTTTAATTTCAGGTCACACTCCCCTTTACCTTTCTTCTTTTCAAGGACACGCGTATGTATAAGTATTCTCTATGTTATGAAAATAGTTTATTTGAGTACTCTTTCAGGAATGCGAGAGATCAGAAATTCTTGGAAAGGTAGAGCTCTGTTAACGCGTTTGCCAGACCTGTTCAAGTCTTTAAATAAGTCTTCAGCGTCTTTCGACGCTGAATTGACAACTGCTCTATGTGTTGTTGTGTAATAAGTGATTTCTAAAATTATTTTTCGAAATTTCTTTTTTATCTTACAGCGAATGTGTAGAATGCCTTTTAGAACACAATGCCAAAGTATTAGTGTATGATAAAATAACAAAGAGTACGCCTCTGCATGCAGCAGGTAATTTTCATGTTGATCTTTTCACCCTCCCCTTTCCTCCTTTAGGATAACTGATGGTGACTTTTGCTGTTTAAATTCCGTCTTAAGGGTCTCCTCCCGTGAGAAAAACAGTTTTTGATTGCGCTCTGGCCGCGCGAGAATTGAGCCGAGTGGGTGACTCTAAAATGTCAATCGAGGGTGAATAGGCCAACTCACTGGTATCAATAAAAAAGGGGGGAGATACACGCTTTGTACTCAAGGAGGCCCCTTGGAGCCAAGTTGCAAATTCGTGACCAATTTTGAACATTTCTCCTGAAAGGTAAAACCTGACTTTTCCCCCAAATATAACAATTATTTTGGTAGTTACCCGATATACACCATCCTCGAATGAAAGCCATGCGCTGATTGCGTCAAAATTATCAATAAACGTCGCATCCTATGGGTAACATAATTTTGTTCGAAGATTACAGGATAAAAAGTAACAAGTAAGGCACCATTCAGTAATCTACATCATCCTCAAAAATTTGTATCAAAATAGTGAGGTAGTGGAACTTAAAATTCTTCAGTTCCAAGTTGAAACTTCCTTCACCGAGAAACTCTCTCTGGCAAAAAGTGACGCAGGTCAGGCAAAAACTATCAGTTGTTACGTCGTAATTAATACATCATTTGTCTCGTTGTTTACAGCTTACAATGGACATACCGATTGCTTGAGACTTCTACTCCAATACAGTAACCCAGAGAATGCTTTAGATTGCGCTGATGCAGATTTAAGGTTTGTTCTCACCTTACATGTATGTCTGCCCGTTGTGTTATTCTATCTTGTTCCTTGCCTGAAAGTATTGTCCGTCGCGTTTTCGTCAAAGTTAGGCATGGTGCATAGCCAATAGTACTTGAAGACGAGTATAATTGTAACTTGCTTCTGACTGAAACCTTATTTGCTAATGGAAAACTCTCTTTCATAGTAAAATGAAAGTTAGAGTGAATTATGACTAGGGTTTCCATGATCCTTCATCTGTCAATTATTTTTTTGATACGTCAAATCTTGTTAGGTTGTTACTTTTAGTGTAACAGTTTTCTGTCCTGGTGTCTCTGCAGAACACCCTTAATGGCTGCTGTGGGGAATGGTTTTGTGGATTGTGCAAATCTTTTGCTCGGTGAAGGAGCCAATCTTTTAGCTTTGGATGTAAATCAACGTAGTGCTCTTCACAGAGTTGTAAGTAGCCGCCGTCATGTTGCGTAATTTTTCCTTATTTTACAAATTTTGCCACATACGCACTATATTTTTAACCCTTTGACCCTAAGAGTGATAAGCATCTTAATTTCTCCTTACAATGTCAGCCCTGAATCAACTGTTGAGATCACAAGAATAAAGGAATTGATCATCGACCAAAGAATCTATTGATTGTTTCACAAATTCCCCTTGTTAGCACCTGAGGAGATGTATAGAGAACAGTATGGAGAATATGCATACTGATGTGGGCTGGGAAGGATAGATTATAAGGGTTATAGCGAATTGTAATTAAATGAAACGAAACCTCACGATATTGGTGGATTGATGGGGGCGACAAAAAAATCAGTGAATGAAAAAATAAATCTGAAGGACGGAAAAGTTAAAAACGGATTGAGAAATAATAAGGTTGAAATATCAGCGCAGGAAGTATTAGGATGGTCAATCCGTGATAAACATGTAGATGACAAAAACTTGGGGAAATCATTTATAACAATTTTATCGCTTTTATTGAGCTGAAAAAGCTCAAAACCTGAAAAAGCTTTTCATCCTGACATAGGGCATCTGACCTTCTGTTTACCTCTTTGTCCCAGATGCTGGTGGTACGGGGAAAGATTGCGCCCCGAATGCCTCAAACTACGATAGAGCGATTTTACAATTGAGTGTCGAAAGTATTCCGGAATTGCTTTGTTTTTGGTTAACTTCACTCTGTGATTGGTGCGGAAACCTCGTGACACTTCCTCAACCAATCAGAAGCAAAACTGAAACCAATCACGACTTGGTCGGTCGCGTTTTCCCGCGCTATAGGCATTTTGATTGGTTTTTACTTTGAGCTTTCTTAAAGATAGTTTTCTTGCTTCTGTCTGGCCCTTGTGATTAATTTGGGTTTGGTTTTACGACAAGCAATCGAAAAGTGCTCTATTTTGCTACTAATATTTAATTTTCTTTCCACGCTGAAGGCCGCTAATGGTCATGATGAGTGCGCTGAATCTCTTTTACGCAGAGAAGCAGATGCACTTTGTAGGTGAGTGTAGTGCTCTGTTTGAATATTGAATCGTATTATAGCTCATCGCCTTTGACTACACGAAGCCTAACAGCTTTCCTCGACCGCTAACTTGATATTGACTCAGCTTAACTACTACTGAGGCCTCAGTGGACGTTTTGCGGCTGTAACATATGGTTTTCGCCTTCTAACAGGATATCGGATTTTTCTTTATTTTGTCAGAGATTGCAACGGCCGCACACCTCTTCACTTCGCAGCAGCTTGTGGTCACGTTGGTATTCTAAATGGTCTTCTGCAGGTTGCAGGTAGTGGTGTACACATGGATAATCACGGTTATACACCTCTTCACTGGGCTTGTTTTAACGGTACGTATTCAGAATATTTAGAACTGAGTTAAGACAAATGTTGCTAGTTCTCAAATTCTTGGAGTAACTTGTGAACTGTTTGTAGGCAGATCGTGCATACCGTATTTATTCGCCTATAAGCCGAGCGATTTTTCCAACAAATTAAACTGAGAAAAGGTAAATTCTCGCCAAGGTAGGGGGTTCGGCTTATAGCCGAGTATTTTCGCCAAAAAAAATCTACGGGTGCTTAACAAGATTCGAAATTTGACAACATGAAAAACTGGTCAATCAGAAGCGGTCATTCCCACGGTTTGTGTAAACATTGCAACACGATCTGACAGATATCAGCTGATCGAAGCTTTTCATTGTTTTAAAGAGACGAAAGACTTACCTTGACTCCTACTTTTTGGTTGCATGTTTTCCGAGAGGGAAGCTCCTTTTGTTTTCGGTTTATGTTAATTCATCTCAGTTAACGACACGCGTGGAGTACTTTGCAATTATTAGGTCTCGGCTTATAGCCGAATGTTTTGTGTTTATTTTTTATTTCAATGCAACAGCTGCTGACATGAAAAAGTTTAGGGTCTCGGCTTATAGCCGAGATCGGCTTATAGGCGAATAATTACGGTATGTTTAGGAATAATTCATCTCGTTATCATCTAAAAAGAGTCGTGTAAGAGCTACCGAAGTATTACTAGATTATGTTCAAGTTCTTCGTGTGTCGGTCAGTTACGATATCATGACCGTGCGACCAAGATTTATGCCCGAGACAAGAAGAATCATCCGCCATCGTGAAAAATGATTCGAGTACGCGGGTGTCTCTCGCCATCCTTGCGTTTTTATCTGAAGTGCGAGCGTCGTTTGGCTTCGGAGGTACTGCGCCCAAGTGCAATATCCTCACTTGTAGTTAAGCTGTCATGATGAATTCCTTATTAGTTGTCCCATTTACCGGTCAAAATATTATTTATTTAGTATATGCTGTTTGTGATCTAATTAGTTAGTTAGCGAGGGGAAAAGAACGAACGTGATAACATTTTCCCCGCTCTCAGCGTGAATTTTTGTGGCTCATTTCATAGTATTGTAATAGTTTGATAATATTGATAGTAGTGCTAAATCGTCAACTGGGACTCTCTCAAGGCAAGAATTATTTGAGCTCTCTCTTTCTACGCTGACGTGAACTGCACTTAATCTTTAAAGATCATGTCAAAATATCTTGCTAAAAACTAGCGTCCCTTCTGGTGGATTTACCTTAGGTCATCTCTCTGATTATATCGTAAATATCTCGAACCCAAGTATATTGCACCATTTTGGTAGAGTCCTAAATATTTGGAAACAACGTGAACTTCATCGTGTATCAGTGGAGCCTCATGTTTGAAGTTGATGCGTTCGGTTAAACATGATTTTCATTTATGATAGCCTCTAATGAGTTTTTCTTTACTTTCCAGGTCATGATACATGTGTGGATTTATTGTTAGAGGTAAGAAGAGTATTCTGTTTTGTCTTATTGTAGTATTCTTGTATCATTGCTTCGCATTTGTTGTATTGATGACCAGAATTCTTTCCTCCTCAAAGCGAATTGTGCTTACAGAATATTTCTAGCTTCTACTCATGTGAAATAACAGCAACTAGGGAAGACCCCTTTTTTGACGTCTGCCAACTTTGACGTATGCAAAGGTTCATTTGGATAAATCTCAGCTGGTGTCTTTTTGAAATTCACAGGGTGACCATTCGAGAGTATTTGATGGGAACCAGTTTACGCCATTGCACTGTGCGGTGTAAGTATTCAGTGTTTGACCTCAGTGGGGCCCTTAAGCTGCATGAACCCATTAACTCCCATGAGTGATCAAGACAGAACTTCTCCTAACAATATCAATACAATATCAAGAAGACAAGTGATGAGAATATAGAAAATATCATTTGAGGAGTACTAGTTGATCCAATACAAAATTCTCTGAATTAACATCGCAAGAATTGTTTGTCAGAGAGTAAGGGGAATTACCAATGAGATCGTGGAGTGAAAGGGTTAACACTTGCACGTTTTCTTTAACGGAGAATAATGGTCCAGAAAGCATTTAATTTCTATCTCTGCAATGCAAAAGTCCTATGAGTCCTTTTTATGTGACTTCTTGCGATTCCAGTGTGATATCTTGCAAACAGGTTATTAGAACTGACAAGCTTATCAGGTATAGGTGTTCGTTGATTAAAAACCAAACACTCACAAACACATTTTCTCGTGTTTGATTTACAAGTAAAATGTATTGCAGTTGGTAGGGAGAATTACTATTTGGATCCTAGTTGTAAAAAGGATCATAGAGGGACCTCAAAAGTGCATTTGTTACCAGTTGTGAACAATTGGAATGAGTTACGATTGGCTTGGATGTGTGTTTTTTGACCGGAAAAGATATTAAAAAAGAAATCTCGAAATGTCTGTCACTCTCACCATTTTCCCGCGTGCTTGAGTCGCCCAGATAGCGATGTGTAATACTGCTCTTCTCTTGCAGTGTAAATGATTATGAATCATGTGCAGAAATGTTACTTGACACATTGGGCGACGAGATAGTTAACTTGTGCGATAAAAAAGACAGGTAAGTCAAAAGCGTCTTTGAGGTTATGAGTACACTGCATGCGGCAAATATTTACCAAGATACAGAGGGTGTTAGTGCAGATTTTATTTTTTTAACTCCTACATGTGGCTCTTTCATTTCTCTCTGTTTCTCTCAGCGCCTGGCCCCAGTTTTTGGAAGGGTCGACTTCGCTATCCACCGTGTAATTCTCTAGCCGGTGGATACCGCAGTCCGTTTTGTTAACACGTTATCTTCCCTTGTAACGACTGAGTCCCGAGGTATAGATCCTACTAGCGAATTGTCGGGTCCGACAACGTCGGGAATAGAAGGGAGGGGGGTGGAGGTAACCAGCGGTTATTCGCATCAAATTGACTGGAATAGTATTACATGTAGTCAAGTGAGGCGTGCATCCTGGGATAAGTTTGGCGGTATGGGCTTCTGGCTGGTGTGCGATCCTTTTTTATTTACGTGAGATCCCATTGTATTCACTCTACAGTGACACATTTAGATCATGTGACCTTCCAGAGTTGCATGAATGTGGGTGAATCTTGAGTAGCAATTTAAGAGTCTTTTTAAAGACTTGTACATTCAAAGGGTCTAGAAAACCGCTGAAAGGAGCTGGAAGCAAATGAAAGCGTAATGTTGGCAACTGCATGGTAGGCAGGAGGTGTTATTGTTCCTAGTACAGTTCATCTCGTTATTATCATGCAACAGCAATATAAGAACAGACAAAACGTTTGATGGAATCGTCAATTCCTTTCAATGCTTGTCAGTTCTGTGACAGTCATAGTTGTGTGCTAGTTTATTTGCATAGTAAGGGTGACTTTTAAATGGTTAGCGAAAGAAGTCCGGGACTGCATTGGCTCGCTTTACGTTCAACCAATCAGATGCAAAAATGAAAATAAATCGTGATTCTTCTACCTGTGTTTTCCCGCGTTCTCCTTTAGTTGGCTCTTTTCGAGACTAATCTTTCTTCTTAATGACCTCGGTGATAACTCTGATTTTGTGTTAACGAAACCCAATCGAAATCCACTCCGTGCCAATAAATTTTTAAATATTTTTTTTAACCATTTGTTGATTGCTTCATTTGTGTGTTGATATCTTTTGAAAGAGTTAATCATATTAAAAATACTCTTTTATTGCTGGCGTGTTGACTGCTTTTAGAGCGCTTTTCGATGGAGTGCCGTAAAACCAAGACCAAAGCACTGACAACGGCCAATGAGAAGAAAGGAAAATCGGTTGAACCGACGCAACTGCAAAAAGCGCGGTACAACGCGGGCGACCGAGTCGTGATTGGTTTTGGTTTTGCATTTGATTGGTTTAATGAGTGGCGCGAATTTTTCAGACCAATCAGAGCGAAGTAAAACAAAAATTAAGCAATTCCGGATGACTTTCGACGTTCAATTGAAAATCTCTCTAATGTCCATATCACTGATTGTCAATTCCAGAACTCCTGTTCATGCTGCGGCTTTTAACGACCAAGTAGACTGCCTGCAGCTTCTGCTAGCAAGGGGAGGGAACGTAGATTCAGTGGATCAAAGCGGAAGAACACCTCTCGTAATGGCCGCTGACAATGGTCATGCTGGTTCAGTCGGTGAGTGTCGTGTTGTCTTTCCAAATGCCGAAGCAGTGTTCTCCATTTCGGGCGGTAACCTATAAAATTTACCAACGGTAGTACTTCTTACTACCGTCTAAAATGACTTTGAACTCTAGAAAATTGACAGGTTAAAGGGATTGCTTCACTGGTTTGAAAATTTCTTTTACCTGTCGAGCTCAAAGTGAGGGAGAACACTGCGAGGTTGTTTTTGTCTTATCCCTGTTCCTTTTGTCTATTGTTTAAAATGGCTCTCATTGATTGGTTCATGGAACATGATAGAAATATGGGCGTATCCTTGGTGTGGTTGTATGGGCGGTTATTTTTGGATGAGTGCTGATTTTCATCCTTGTTTTGCTGTAACGTTTAAGCGAAAGAGCTAAGTAGACTAATCAGCTTGTTATCTTGCTTTCCAAGAAGAATAAGCATTAAGTAGAGTTTTACTAAATGAATGTTTCTCGAAGGTCGCAGTAACTTAACGGGCCTGTAAAGCTGTTCTAATTTTCATTCCAGATGGGGGTTTTAAAGGTTTTGAAAACGGTATATAAAAACTATCATCTTAAAAATCCAATTGGACTGGTTAAGGTGCCAGAAACTGCTTCTCTATTGTTTAAATTTTGATTTTAAAATATGGTTCGGGCCCGTTCATTTACCGGGACTTAAGAGAAACGGGCCCAAGGCCCCGGTTTGTTGATGGGTGGATATTACCATCCTCTACTGACAACAGTCCTTCTCAGGACTACACTCAACCGAACGACCAGGCTGCACTTTCACATGTTACCCCCGGGTTCAACCAGTTACAGAATCAACAAGTAAAAAAATTGTAATTCCTTTAAAAAAAAAAAAAGTGGGCATTTGACCGGCAACTTTAGGTTCATTTGTTTGTTTGCTAGTCGTAAGGTGGTGCTTCTCAGCAGACGTTTTACAACTTGTTTTTTTTTTCTGATACAGAATACCTAGTAGGGGACGGTGGAGCAGACGTTAATATAGTTGATCAAAGTAAAAACACAGCGTTGCATGTGTCGTGCCGTCAGGTGAGATTTCAATTGTTTAAACCCTTTTGTACCCTTACAATAGTATTTATAATTTCCACACTGCTCTCTCTACATTTGCTATGGTACTGACAAGGAGAATTTGTTTGAAAATCAGAAGCTTCTGATATTGGTGATCAGTGACCTTTATATTTGATTCAAGGTTGATATTGTAAGGGGAAATCAGAAGCCAGTTACTCTAAGGGATTGAAAGGTTAATCGTAATTGTGTTGTGTTTTGCTATCCCTCGCCTTCCTTCCCGGTTCCTTCTACAAATTAGGTGGAAACTTTTGGCGATTCGTCTCCACCGCTTGAGTTCATATGAGTGCGCAAGACTCTTTTCATGATCTTTACCAAAAGACGCTTGCTCTCACGTAATATTTTTCATACTCCCATAGTGATAAAAAAAAAATTAGTAACATTTAATCTCGATAGCTTCTGCTGTTTTGAGTGTTTGCATATTTATCCTGTCTTTCTCCACTTACTTCTCAGTCATTTATCTTTTTACTTTTTATTTACTATGTTTGTTCGTATCTGTTCGTTTGTTGGCTTTTTCTCTTTTTTTCATCTTGTTTTTTTTATATTTATTTTTTATTTGTTTCTGTTCTGTAGGGCAACACTGCTTGCGCTTTATTGATTCTGGACAAAATGGAGGACTTGCATCTCAGCCTCGCTAACTCTGCTCTCCAAACGTAAGTATTAACCGTAATACGAAGATGTAAGTGTGACTTGTAACCCGCTCACACAAAAACTCTATGATATTGATATTGTTATAATACTTGTAAAGGCACTCTTCAAAGTCCTCAATAATTACCTATTGTGTGCCAATACCCCTTTGTGTGTTTGAAGTTATAAGTGGGTTAAATCCATTCTTCAAAATGTTGTGAGGTGGACATCATATCCTGAGTGAATTTGTAAATCACACTTCTCCTTATCTGTGTCCCGTGTCTCTTCCCTCATCCTGCATTTCTCATCCAGTTTCCCTATCTCTTGGCTCGTCTCCTTCATCCGCTGTCCCTCTTTTACCATCGTGTGTTCCCTGTCCCTTCAGTTTTACCCTTTTCATATGTCCTGTCTCTCGTGTCTCTAACTTTATAGGCTTTATCTCTAGTCTCTCATGCCGTCTATGAATGTAGGACGCAGGACTCGTGTGAAATCTCTACCAGTTCTTATCTGTGGAGCACTGTTTTTAAAGCTTTGATGTAAACTTTGCAACCTCTTTCCTTCTTTCCTTGAGCTTGGCTAAAACAGTATCTAAAATCTGAAACTCGTCCACGAAACAATTTTTTTTGTCATGTTCTCACAGACCCTTACACTTATCCGCAAGAAATGGCTTAGTTCCTGTTGTACAGGAGCTCATAACAAGAGGGGCGAATTTACTAGCCGAAGATGAGGACGGACATAATCCTGCCCTCGCTTGTGCACCCAACACACAAGTAGCCGACTGCTTGGCCCTTATCCTGGCAGCCATGATACCCAACTTGGGATCTCCGAGGGCAACCTCGGAGCGTCTGGAGGAGACAGACGACCACTCAGACGACGACTTATTAGATTTTGTGACGCCCTCAAGCAGTGCTACGGTGTGACGGAGACAACTCATCGGCGTATTTTTATTATAATTCTAGGAACAAACATTTTATATTTCAATTTGTCTGAAAGAGTTCAGCCCTGATTGGGAGGTACAAATTTCACGGGTGAAGGAAATTGTTACCGTGCTTTTTCCAATTCCGTTTTCAAATTACAGCTGTCCCTTGCAGCCACAAGAACAAGGTATTTGTCAAATATAATATCGCTTCAACAGCAATTTACAGTATCGCACAAAGGTTTCTTACCAAAGGTGACGTATCCTGATGGCGAGAAGCAGCGTGATACGTCTTGAATTTACCGCCATTTCCGTTTCCATTTTTTTCTTAGGTATTACAATAAGTACTGTATATTCAGCGAGAAAAAGCCGTTATGAAATTTGCCAGTCGTAGTTTGGATGGAGCTACAGACGTGAGACCTTAGACTTTATTACATAAATTCGTTTAGTGATTCACACAGAAGTCTATAGCGAGTTCAACGAAATTGTTCGCTCTCTTGTAAAACCCTTTTTTACCTTCTGGAAAACGTCTTTTTTTTCTTTACTCTCAAGTCTCACATATGCAGCATGTGCAGCTCAATCGAATTCAAGCCATGAAAATCGTTGCAAAAGATTTGAAAGATGGCATTTAATAAGTAAGGATGAAATAATATGCAGTATTTATGCACGAAGGGAGATCCCTATCCAGTCCAAACTTTAATGCCCATTCACGCCAAAGCCTAAACCTATTTTGTAGCTGTAATGTTAAACATGGCTTTTAGTTGTTGTTGTTGTTTTTTTTTTTTCCATAAAAGCTGCCTAAACCGATCTTTGTTGCCTTCAAATTTAGCACATTGAAAACTATGGCAATTTCAGTTTCACAGTCGTCTCCTTTGGAGGCTGACTAAACGCGCTTTGCTGGTGTGAATGGGGTATAAGTCCAGATTTTCCTGAAAAGAATCTCCATTCGAACTGATTACTTTACACATTCAATTGAGAATTGCTTCACTGTGTCAGCTTTTAAATGCTTGTTTTGTTTAAGTTGTAATGGCTATCAAAATTGCCCATTCCAGGCCAGTTTCATTTGATATTTTTGTTTTGTGCTTTGCATCGGGTTAAGGTATGTAATGTACAGATATTTAAAATTATCTTGAACAGAACCGAAGCAATTTCTTAGTGTATTTTTTAAACTCATCACCTCGGTATCAATTGTATCATATTTCTGACATCGTTTTGATTAAGAATGGTTTTTACCATTTTTTTGATACATCTGTGTTATTAAAATGAATATCAAAATGAATCGCTCATCTTTTCTTGTAATGTGGTCTTCTTTTTCTTTTGGAGATACTTCATTATTGATCTCTACCTTGGGTCGCTATCATTTGAATTTTTCTGTGTATCTTTTAATTTAAATCCTTTCTCAAAATCTCTTATGAGAAGGAAAACGTCAGGCAAACATTAACCAGTTTTGATACGCTAAATCTGAGAAATAACAGTCAAAATTGTGGAATGAAGTATTTGAGGTTGGTTGCTCCGGAAATCGTCAGAGTTTTCGATTCCTCCTAGGCCTTCAAAGCTAAACGTGCAAGTTTACCACATACCGCGTTTTTATATTTTAAAAAGCTACCTTATTGTTCGAAATTGTCCTCGAATTTTTCTAGGAAAATGGAATATAAATAGTGTCATTTTCAAATCGCAGTGAACAAATTATTTTCGCCCAAAACAGTCGAATGATTTGTCTCTTGCGTTTAGCTATTGTCTGTGCGACTTCTATGACTAGTTGAAAGAGAATCAGACGGAAGTGTTCCTCCCGCCAAAGCCGGGTATGGTTCTCACCAGAATTGACACAAGACAGACCAGAACCTCTACGGAGCCTTACTCGTTCATTGCCATACAGTAGAACCCGTAACTCAAACTCTTGAGGGAAACGGCAAATGGTTCGAATTGCAGAGGTTCGAGTTATCATGGTTGGTGTTTAATTTCAACAATCTTCAATAATTAATAAGGAACTATACTTTTACTATGGTTGCATAATTAACAGTCGTTTTCGTATATTTAGTTTGGATAAAAAATATATACTTACAGTTGAGAAATCCCTGTGTATAGATCAGCATTGAAACGAACGAAATTCTGTAAGGATTCTTAGCATTTAAAAGTTAACTTAGCGCCTTGAAACAGGAGCACTTTTAGAAATTGACTGAAAATAAGAGTGAATAGAACACAAGCACAAATATACCAAGGCACATGAGATTCGATGGAGTATTTTAAAAGAAGTCATTTTAGATAAGAAAGGTGTTTTATTTTCAGTTTGGAGGAAACTTCAGTTAGACGTTGAAATGTTACACAATGACATATTAATTTCGACTTAAGTTTTCCGTTACAGAGAACCTTGGTACAATGACAATATACTAACAAACGGTCGGAAATGAAAGGCGCTATTTTGTCTCTTCAGCTGCTCGGAGAAGAATAGTACTTGCCAATCATTTCCGCAACTTGGAGGGATTTCCAATCAGCGCGCGCGAAAAACACTATTGACCTGCTGTGTGGTATGTACTTATTACCTTTTACCAATTGGATTGAAATTAATTGGATGTTACCGCCAGCACCTCCTAAATAAACTATCTTTACTCACAACCACCCACTTCAAAGAAGTTATACAAATTACTACCAACGAGAACGGTAAGGAAAGTAGGTGCGTTTGTCATTATCGAAGTGTTAACTATTACCATTGGCAACTTTTTTTTCAAAATGAACATGTTGTGGAAAAACTATAACAGAGTGAACCATGAACCTATTTGTTCTGTTGTTCATGCAGAGATAAAACAGAAGAAGCAACGAAAGAAAAGGCGTGATGTCTGACACGGCTTCTGTGGTATTTCTAGCTTTTACAATTGTTGAATCTTTGATCATTGTCTTTGCAAACATTTTTACCATCTACGTGTTTTGGAAACATCGCACCAGATTAAGGAGAAACTCTTTTCTTCTCAAAAACTTGGCTATTGCAGATCTACTAGTTGGATTGATAGAGGCAATAGCTCTAGGCACCTCTGATATTCCGAGTAATGTTGGAAAGGATTCTCCGATCAAAGACACACCGTTCGAAACCATTTTACGTTTGTCTCGATTATCATATTTCTGTGCATCGATAGCTTTCCTCGTGATGATTTCATTGGAGCGGGCATATGCTTTGATTTACCCTCTCCGCCATCAGGTATTAAGCTCGAGATGGTACCACTGGAGTGCATTCGTAGTCTGGATGGCTGTGATAATCATTGTTGTTACATGGTGTCTGCTTTCTGAGTACGACCTCTTAAAAAACTCAACTTGGACATCTTTCTACGCCTCCTTCACGCTCCTTTCCTTCGCTGTAATTTGTGCATCCTGTTACGTGATCAGAAGAGGACTCAGCCGAAGATTTCTTGTTCTAAATACCGTTCACGACATAAAAAATGGAACTGAACAAAACAGTAAACTTTCCAAGACTTTGTATATTGTGATAGCTGCTTCTCTTGTGTGTTGGTTTCCAAGTGTTGTGGCTTATAGCATTCGTTTTCAGTGTGGGCGAAGTTGTCTCCCAAAGACTTTGTTTTCCTTCTCCTCATGTTTTCGTTTGGCAAATTCTTGGATCAATCCAGTCATTTATTGTTTGAAATTTACCATGTTTAAAAGAGCGTTAACTAGCATGAATCCTTGTAAACAGTCCCAACGTTACAGAGTTAGGCAAAGCTAAGTGTGTAAAATATTCGACCATGAAAAAGCTCCTAACTTGAATCTGAATTTTAGGTTGTCGAAATGTCAGTCACTGCTTCCGATGACAGTCCTTTTCAATGCTAATCTTATCCAAACAATCTAACTGTATGATCTATATTTATAGAGTTGATTTGGTGGTCGGAAATCTTGATTTTTCTCAAAAGGAAAGTGTAAGAATCACTGAGGTAGCGCTTACGAGGAACGTATAGTAATGGCTACCTGAGGTATTTATTGGACTCAGCCTGTTGTGGTTTATTGCATTTATTTTCCGTGATCCAACGGACTAAGTCGTAGTAATTAAGTTTCAGTTGATCGAATCAAACCATACAAAAGGTTGTATTTTTTCCCTTAGGGTGTCCGAACCTATTCTACAGATAAGTCATTAGAAGAACATCCAGTTGGAATTGATGTTATTAAATTCTAAGCCCATGATTTCCATGACCGAGTGTAAATAATAGTAATATTCTTTTTTTAAACTGGCATATATTTTTAAAGAACCAATTAACGTAGAGAAGATGCTCCGTGTTACCTTCCCCCTCTCCAGAGGTAACCAAATTGAAAAAAATCAGTTTGTAGGAAAAGTCATTAGGACAACGTAGATCCGATTCAAAATTGTCTCTACAATTTCAATTTTAGAAAACTCGTCAATGTTTGTTTTGTTTTCTAAAGAAAAATATTAAATAATGCGGCTAAAATACTTTTAATCGTAGATCAGTACAGCTTAAAGTGATGTCATCCCCAGTTGGTCAAACACCTTTTGTAGAGTCTTAATTAAAACCAGAATCTTAGTACATCATTGGACTTTTACAGAGTAATATTTGTATGAAGACAGTTTAATTTGATCCTACTCTTCGTAAAACACCTGCAGTCACAGCCCACTTTTTATTTCAAACAAATGGCAGTTTCTATGCTATGGGGCAAAGATAACGTAGCTAAATAAAGGCTTCAGAAATGGAGGCTTCTAACACCGCATTTTTCTAATTGAACACCATTGGAACCGAGGCTATTGTCATCGCAAACATTTCCACCATATACGCTTTTAGAAGAACCGCGCAACGCTAACGCAATCTTCCTATTTCTCGTTAACTTAGCAGTCGCAGATCGACTTGTTCGAATAATGGAAATACTGGTTATTGGCGATCATTGGATTTCCTTTACTTAGCGTCCAAATCACCAAACCTTTTAGCCGCATTTCAAACAACTTTTTCTTTGGCTCCACTGATAGTTTTCTCAATGCTTGTTTCTCTGGAGCGTTTATATGCTTTACTGAGGCCTCCTCGCCATCGAATATCAACAATGAGCAGTTTTATTTACAGTTCGATTTTGGCGTGGGTTGCTCTGAGATCTCACTCATGCGTGATGTGCCTGCTTGCTGTGTACAACCTCGTAGAATTATTCCATTGGACGGTCACATACCTTGTTGTCATTCATTTATGTCTGATAGTCATGTGTGCGTCGTGTTTGACATTCTGAAAAAGACTCAGCCAAGGAGATCCTTCCTTAGATATGGCTCACGACAAACAAAACATATCAGGGCCCAATGCAAAAGTCTCAAGAACTTTTTATATTGTGGTAGCTACGTCCCTTGTCACATGGTTTCCGTGTATCGTAATTTATTGCGATAATTTTCAGAGTTCAAAATGCCTCCTTTCCTATCTAATTTACTTGTCAACTAATCTTCGTTTGGCAAATTCATTGATCAATTTAATTACTTAGAGTTTCAGAATTTTCACGTTTAGAGAAACATTATCACGGATAATTCTTTGTAAAAAGTCTTGAGTTAATTATCTTGCAGCTTCGTTCATTTTTGCAGTCACACATGAAAAATAAAAAAACTTTTCAAGGGTTTGTACCTAAAAGCCAACGTCGAGAAATCTAAAGGTTAATGTAATCTTGTGTGTTAATGACTAAATAGCTGATCTTTCCCAGAAACCTGCGAAAGTTATAGTTCACGCCTTACAAATTAGCATCAGTATGCATATTCTTCCAACTGTTTTTCATACATTGCCTCAGGTGCTGACAAGGAGAATTTGTTTAACAATCAATGCAAGGGCTTCTTTGATTGGTGATCATTTCCTTTATTCTCGTGACCCTAATAAGTGATTTAGGGGTGATTTTAAGGAGGACCACATGGTTTTCAGGGGAACGGAGAGGAATCAGTCGTCGCTAACAGAGCATGAATGAGGGACTATCATTCTAGTCTACATAACAATTTTAGTATTATTTGTACTCTGTCATGGAAATTACGACAAATTAAAAGAGTGGTCATGAATTACAGATTACAATTTTAATGATATCGATTCCTCAAGCCAAATAAGAGAACATTCTTGTAGTTTATTCGTAACTGAGTCCAATAGATACCATCACCAAATTTTAACAACATTAATGTCAACTGGATGTTCTCCAAAGGACTTTTCTGTACAACAAGTTTCAAATTGGACACCTAGCAATTGGGGGGGGGGGGGGGGAAAAGACAATCTCCGCTATCTGACACTTAAGAATTGCGACTTAATGAGTTGAAACACGGAAAACAAATGCAATAAACTACAACAACCTGAGACCGATGCATACTAGTATATAGATTAGTTTGTACAGTAGAATGTGTATATAGCGTCCTCCAATGTTCTCTCATGTACTTTCTCAGTGATTACGCAACACTTTTCCAATTAAAGAGCGAGACCAAGATTTGCATAAGAATATCTCAACTTTTAACTGTAGATCATGTAACCTGATCGTTCGGTTGAAATTAGTTTGAAAAGGAACGTTGTCAGAAGCACTGACTGACATTTCGAGAACGTAAAAGTCATTCAGATCAGAGTCAAGCGACGAGCCTTTTTGTAGTCGAGTATCTTTTACATTTAGCTTTGTCTAACTCTGTAACGTTGGCAATTTTTACAAGGATTCATGCGTGCTAACACTTGCCTAAACATAGACAGTTTCAGACAATAAATAATTGGATTGACCCAGGAGTTCGCCAAACGTAACAATTTGGTTAAGGAAAGTATAGGTTTCGGGAAAGAATGAGGGAAACGCGGAAAAAAAATGCTGTAGGCCACAACGCATGGAAACCAACACACAAGAGAGGCAGCTATCACAATAAATAGAGTCTTGGAAAGTTTTTTGTTCTGTTCAGTTCCATTTTTTCTATTGTGAACGGTATTTAGAACGGGAGCTCTTCGACTAAGTCCTCTCCTGATTACATAACATGATGCACAGATTGTACCAAAGGACAGGAACGTGATGGAGGCGTAAATAGCTATCCAAGCTGCGCCTTCTGAGAGGTCGTATACAGATAACAAACACAATGTAACAACAATGATTATCACAGCCATCCACAAAACAACTGCAGTCCAGATGTAACTTTTCAAGCTTAATACACGATGGCGGAGAGGGCAAATTATGGCGTAGGCACGCTCCAAAGAAATTACCACGAGAAAAAATATCGACGCAAAATAAGATGATAATTGAAAGTAACGCAAAATGTTTATGTATGTTTCGCTTTTGATCAGCTTTTCTTTTCCAAGTTGACTTGGAATTCCGGAGGTGCCAAGAGCTATTGTTTCTAGGGATCCAACCAAAAGATCTGCAAAAGCCAAGTTTAAGGGTAGTAAACAGTTTCTCCTTAATCTTGTGCAGTGTTTCCAAAACACGTAGATGGTAAAAATGTTCGCGAAGATAATGATCAAAGATTCAACAGTTATAAAAGCAAGAATTACCACAGAAGCCGTGTCGGACATGACGCCTTTTCTTTCGTTGCTTCCTTCTGTTATACCTGTCACTAAAAAAATTTCTGTTCCACAGTCACCTTTAAAAGAACAAAATGGATTCACGGTTTACTCTGTCACAATTTTTCCGAAACATGCACATGTTGGAAAAAAATGAAGAAGATGACAAAATTTGGTGTTCAGCATGGAATTTCACTTTGCTTTCCTCACCGATCTTTGCCGCTAACAAATTATGTAACTTCCCGTCTCAACGCCTTTTTTGAAGCGGTTAGCTGTAAGAGCAAATGTTTTATTTAGAAAGTGCTAGCGGTAAGATCAAATGAGTTTAAATCCAATTAACAATAAAGGCCTATCCTAAGTGCGTGTCAATGGCGATGCAGGAAATTCACTCCTTGACTTCCTTAATATAAGCTTCATAAGTATATAAAAAAGTTAATGGAGCGTTTCGTGATTACCGCCGAGTAACCGAAGAGACAAAATTGCGTATCAAGTGTTTAACTTTCCACTATTTTTCATTATATTGACAGAAATAAACTTATTCTTTGGTTTCTGTAAGGTATATTCTAAAACAATTATTTACCTCAGTGTTGGTGAAAGTAGTGAATAATTGCTGAATAAATAATCTGTACCAAAACACTGAAGACTGAAGTGTTGTTATGATAGGCACTCCCCATTGAGTTGGCATCGTTTAGAGTAGTCCTGTTGATATCCCCCAAGGCAATAATGATTGCGTAAAATTCGTTGCGTAACATACAAATCTTTGCTTGAAGGCTAGGTCATTATTTATCGCTTTGTAGCCTTTTGGAATTAAGGAAAAATAATCATTGAAGTTTGTGATATCATTATCTGTCAGGTAGAGCCGCAAAACGCGCCGGCCAAGTCAACTTCGTCACCAGGCCTCCCTTTCCTACGACCTCGACTCAAACAGCTCGTAAATAAAAGCAGTACACAACAACTCTATGCAGGTAGTATGGAGATGTCCTATGCTTCCAGTCCACATAGTTATTATTCATTTGTATGTTTTGTGCGATCAACTAGCTGTGCTCTGAGTTATTAATGGTATCATAAGAAAAACTGTGTTAGCTTCGCCTTTATGCAGGAACGGTGAACAATGTTTGGAAGATTATCCGAATGATTGCTAACTCCGAATCACAAACTTTCTACTCAACGGAAAAGATCAAGATAACACTCTGACGTTTTCATCTCAACAAAAGTTAATCTAGCGGTTTTGGTTTGTATGATAAAAATGGAATTTTTCTCCAATTTTAATATGTGAATAAAAAAACGCCAGAATTGTCAATCATCCGTTAATATAACAGTGTGCCTTTGTTTACTTGAATCATATTATTATTCAGGTTTTTTATTCTTTATTTCCGATCCTTTTTAAAAGTTCTTGATTAAAACTTAGAAAGCGCAAACATTTGCGGGTGGTCAAATTGTACGTTCCCAGATATTAATTACGAATCTCGCTCACTTTCCGCGTAAAAACTCAGTCAATTTGAAGGGCATTTCATTGTTCGAGCATGTTTCATACCCATGCTATCGTGATTCTGTGCATAATTTGTGTTGAGTCCTTACTAATTTTCATTTGCAACGCTTTCACCATATTCGTGTTTTGGAAAAACCGTAACAAACTAAAGAGAACCACATTTCTTCTCATAAACTTAGCTGTGGCAGATCTTCTTGTCGGACTCATCCAGTTGATATCAACAGGAGCGTACAACACTATACTTCAAATCCAAACAAACAGCACCCGAGCTGGCATTGAATCAGAAGAATGGATTTGGGCTGTGCCTCAAGTATTGTCACCGCATGCATCAATATTTTTCCTTGTGCTCATCTCACTGGAACGTGCATATGCTCTGATTTGGCCGCTACGACATCGAGTAGCAAGTATCAAAGGCTATATTTACAGCGCTATCTTTGTGTGGGCTTCTGCCATAGCTCTTCAGACATTGTCTTTGCTTGTCACGTACCGTAAAATTCTGAATTTTGATCATTGGATGATCGCATTATCTTGTATAGCGGCTTTATTCCTGATTACAATTTGTGCGTGCTATTTGACAATACGAGCTAAACTCAGTTTCATTGGATTTGCTGCAGTTGCGGGCAAGGGAAATTCACTAGAACAGAACAAGAAACTCTCCAGGGCGTTTTTCACTGTGACAGCTGCCTCTCTTGTCTGTTGGGCTCCAAGTAGTGTCGGTTACTTTATTTTTCATCTGAGTTCCAAGAGATGTCCAATGGCAGCTGTTCACAGTTTTTACATTTTTTATTTGGGCAATTCTTTGGTGAATCCCATCATTTATAGTTTTAAATTTCCCATGTTTCGAAAAACTTTACGAAAAATGAGACTAAAAAAGACTCAGTATAGAGTCAGTTGAACATCACAGGCCTATGAGCTTCTAGTTCTCAAGTCTAAAGAAAGCCAAGAACAATTCCAGCTGATTTCTATTGGAACTTTAAACTTCGTTGATATCTATTATACTGAAGAAATAGTTGCCGTACAGATGCTGTGAATCAGAAAAGGAACTGTACATAAAGAATCAGACTCAAATAGACTTTCTCGCCCCTTGAGAATCGCTTAGCTGGTTGGCAAAAAGATGACTTAAATCTAGGTGCTAAATTCTATGAACTTATATTTGAGAAGATGATAATATGATAGTAAGTGTACACAGTGTACACTGCACATATAACTTATTTCCCTTCATTTGCATGTACCTACGTGTAATTCAAATGTTGTAAAACCAACTGTCTTTGAAGTTATTAAAATGAATGTACATGACACTGAGTTTCTAATGAGGGCACGTTTGACTCCTTCAGTGTGTTTTATGGAAAAATTCTACAAAAAGTCTCTTTACTTACATAGCCTTTGGAGAATCATAAAGAAACAGCTTATTAATCTTTTAAAAAAGGGAATTTGATTTTGCTTGCGGTGCCAATTGTAATGTATGATTTTGTAATTATTTCTTTCTAGAAGGTCAAGCTATTAACATTGCAATATTATAAGTTTTTTTCAACCTCTTGTGTTTACTTTGCGTTGTATGTATTACAATGAATCTTTTCTTTTACAAAAAATCTTGGTTACCTCATTTACATAAGAAACTTAAGTTTTTAATCATTTTTTTCATAGAGTGGGATCCGTTTCCTGAAAGTCTCAGTCAACATTTCCTCGATAAACAATGCCATTGTCTAGAACCTAGAGTTCGTTCAATTATATTTGCTTTTTTTCTTCTTTTCTTTTTACTACATCACATAGAGAGTATACTCCGTACTTAGCCTGCCACACATGCGATGAGCTGCTATCAAATGTTGGCAAATTCCTCGATTACTTTGTAATTCAATAATGCCAGATACAAGTGTTGTCGTAATTCACGGCATTATTTTCATTGAATCCCTCGTTATTTTCTTGGGTAATACTTTCACCGTATTTGTGTTTTGGAAAAACCGAAACAAATTGAAGCGTACCTCATTTCTTCTCATAAATCTGGCTGTGGCAGATCTTCTTGTTGGACTCGGTCAAATGATAACAACTGGAGGGTTTTACATTCCACATTATATCCTGAATAACAGTACTCTTAGTAATGATGTATCGAAGCAATGGATTTTAGCTGTGCCCCAACTCTGTTCGCCTTATACATCGGTTTTCTTCCTTGTGCTCATTTCGATGGAACGTACATATGCTCTGATTTGGCCGCTACGCCATCGAGTAGCAAGCTTCAGAGGCTATATTTACAGCGCCATCTTTGTGTGGGCTGCCGCAACAACTTTTGGTACAGTGACTTTGCTAGTTGTAAAATCTGAAATCCTGGATATCGGCCATTGGATGGTTGTATTATCTTGCATAGCTGCTTTCTCTCTGATTGTAATTTGTGCTTGCTACGTGGCAGTAAGAGCTAGACTCAGTTCCAATGGACTAGTGACAGTTGCAAACAGGGACAACTCACTAGAACAGAACAGGAAACTTTCCAGGACTTTGTTTATTGTGATAGGCGCCTCTCTTGTCTGTTGGGGCTCGAGTAGTGTTGCCTCTTTTGTTTTTCATTATTGTTTCAGGTGTTATACTCGATCCGTTTATTACAGTTTTTATATATTTCATTTGGGCAATTCTTTGGTGAATCCTATAATTTATAGTTTTAAATTTCCCATGTTTCGAAAAGCTTTGAAACGGATGAGTCTAAAAATGACTTCTAGACAATATCGAGTCAGTTGAACAACACAGGCCCGTGAGCTTCTAGTTCTGAAAGAAGAAATCGCAGATACAGAGCTATTTATGAGTATAAAGTAAGCGAAATGTCATTTTAACTGATCCTTATTCAACCTTTTCATCTTGGCGGTGAATCAGAAGATAAATAGAAATTAAAGAATCAGATTCGAACGTCATTTCTTATCATTAACCTGGCTGTTGCAAATCTTCTTTTCGGAATCAGTCAAATGATATCAAAAGGAAGGGTATAACATTCTACGTTAAATCCAAACGAACAGTATATGACATAGCTTTGAATCAAATCTGTTGATATTAGCCGTACCTTATTTATTGTCACCGTTTGCATCAGTATGTTACCTAGCTCATCTAGCAGGAACGTGTATATGTTCTGATTTGGCTACTACACCATCGAATAACAAACACCAGAGGTTATATTTGCAGCGCTATCTTAGTGTAGGCGACTGCAACAGCTCTTTAGACATTGTCTTTGCATGTTACACAGTGTAAAATCTTAGACTTCGATCATTTGATGATTGTATTGCCTTACATAGCGGCTTTTTCCCTGATTGCTCTTTGTGCGTACTCTGCAACAATATGAGTTAGACTCAGTTCCAGTGGAACAGAACAAGAAACTCTCCAGGGCGTTTTTCATTGTGACAGCTGCCTCTCTTGTCTGTTGGGGTCCAGGTACTGTCAGTTGCTATATTTTTCTTCCGAGTTGCAAGAGATGTCCGATCGCAGTTGTTTATGGTTTTACATTCTTTTTTGGGAAATTCTTTGGTGCAGCCAAACATTTATAGTTTTAAATTTCCCATTTTTCGAAACACTTTACAAAAAATGAGACTAAAAAAGGGTCAGTATAGAGTCAGTTGAACAATACAGGCCTATGAGCTTCTGTTCTCAGAGGCAAAATCGCGGAAACAAGGCAATTTATTGGTCTAGAAAATGCCAAAAACAATTCTGGCTGATTCCCATTGGACCTTTTTGCCTCGTTGATTTCTAGTATTCTGAAGAAATAGTTGCCGCACAGATGCAGTGAATCAGAAAAGGAACTGTACACAAAGAATCAGATTCAAAAAGCCTTTCTCACCCGTTGAGGGTGGCAGAAAGATGACTTAACTCCAGGTGCTAAAATCTATGAACTTATTTTTGAGAGGAAGATGATAATGTGTTAGTAAGTGTACACATTTTACACTGCGCATCAATTATTTTCCTTTGTGTGCGTGTACCTATGAGTAATTCATGTATTGTAAAACCAGCTGACTTTGAAGTTATTAAAATGAATGCACATTATATTGAGTTGCTAATAAAGGCACGTTTGACTCCTTAGATGTATTTGAGGGAAAACTTATACAAGATTTCCTTTACTTTCATAGCTCTAAGAGAATCATAACTACTTACTAATCTTTCAAAAAGGTGAATTTGATTTGGCTTGCTGTGCCAATTGTGATGTATGTTTTTGTAATTATTTCCTTCTAGAAGGTGAAGCTATTAACATTGCAATGTTATAAGTTTTTCTTTAACCCCTTGTGTTTACTTTGCATTGAATGTATTGAACCGAATCTTTACTTTAATTAAAAATCTTGGCTACCTCGTTTACATAAGAAACTTAAGTTTTTAATCATCTTTTTCATAGCGAGATCCGTTTCCTGAAGGGCTTGATCAACATTTCTTCGATAAACAATCATGGGCTAGAACCCGGAGTTCGCACAATTATATTTACTTTGTTTCTCCTTTTTTTTTACTTCGTCACGTAGAGAGTACACTCCTTACAGCGCCATCTTTGTGTGGGCTGCAGCAACAACTATTAGGGCATTAACTTCTCTAGCTATGAAATTTAAAATCCTAAATATCGACAGTTGGATGGTTGCATTATCTTGCGTAGTTGTTTTCTCTCTAATAGTAACTTGCAACTTTTGTAACACACGTGGAATTAATCGTTAATTTATTCGGCCCCTGCGATTACCATCACCAAAAGCTAAAATTACCAGCAGTGTTATTTTTATAGGTAATAGCATGATTTCGAGTCTAGTTTGGTGTTAATAGACAAGAGTAAACTTTCAAAGATAAAAAAATTGCATGAGCCTATATGGAAAATGGTATTTCTGACGAATGAGTCTGCGAATAAGGCAGAAATAAATATTTTGTCGGCACGAGATACGACAAGGCCTAGGCCTTAGGCCCGAGCATCATGGGTAATGATGCAGTGGTATATAAGGGAAAGTATAGCACGTGGCGTCCATCTAGGCCTCAGAACCAACCGTTCACCTCTGGCTGATGACAAATTTATTTTAGTTTGAAAACATATTTTCTTTAGCTGAAGCCTCGTAGGATGGGCTGCCAACTGCTCTGAGTTTGGGCCATGGTTCCTACCCAGACTTCCTGTCATGTATTTTCCCCAGAGGGGTTTTTTCTGGCAGGTTTTTTCTGGCCTCTGTTTAACCGTAGTTATGTCCTTGTAAGCGGTTGCCCATCTCTGTTAATCCAGACTTGGTTAAGTTTGCATGTTAGTAATGTATACCTTTTTTTTAATGTGTAAGGAATTGTCTGTACATCGGGATTGTATATGGTATATCAGTTGCGAATATATGTATATATGCATGCCCCAGGCTATATATGCCTCGGGTTGGTTCTCGGTAGGCTTCCCTAAATTAACTTATTTGGTGTACAGTACTGTGTTATTTCTTATGTAATGGAGACAAAATGTGCAATTTGTAGTCTCTGAAAACTTTACAAGTGCTTATTACGCCAAATTGCAAGAGAATTCATGTTATTTCTTGTTAATAATTTAATGAAAAATAATCTCAGAAAGTCAAGACCAACGAAATTTTGAAAACGTGCGCGCACTCTTTGTACCTGGCACTCATGTTAACTAAGAATGCACTCGTTCTTAGCCAATCAAAGGCGCGTAATTTTTCCTTACGTTACTTACATAAAAAATGAAAATGTACCCAGTCTATTCTTTACTAAAAGATGTTGGGTGCCTTGTTAATATAAAAAAAATTAATGATATCTTTAATTACCTTCTTCATAGAGTGTAATCCATTTGCCGAAGTTCTTAATCAAACCTTTATTGACAAAATACATTACGTTATGGGTATATTCCTTCTTATGTGAAAGCCTGCCACACAAGTGGTGAGCTGTGGTTGAAAGCTTGCAAATTCTACGATTACTTTTTTGTTCAAGTATGACCGATAAAAGTGTTGTCGTGATTTACTGCACAATTCTGTTTGAATCCCTCATTATTTTCTTGGCCAATACTTTTACCGTTTTTGTGTTTTGGAAAAACCGAAACAAATTGAAGAGGACCTCATTTCTACTAATTAACCTGGCTGTGGCAGATCTTCTTGTTGGACTCAGTCAAATGATAACAACTGGAGGGATTTACATTCCGGGTTATACCCAGACTAACAGTACTCATGGTGACGATGTATTGAAGAAATGGATTTTAGCTGTGCCTTCATTATGTTTGCCATATGCATCACTTTTCTTTCTCGTACTCATCTCACTGGAGCGTGCATATGCTCTGATTTGGCCGCTACGACATCGATTAGCAAGTTTCAGAGGCTATATTTACAGCGCCATCATGGTGTGGGCTGCCGCAACAACTCTTGGGGCACTGACTTTGCTAATTGTGAAATTTAAGTTCCTAAATCTCGCTCATTGGATAGCCGCATTAGCGTGCATCGCGGCTTTATCCTTGACTACAGTTTGCGCCTGCTACGTAACAATACGAGCTCGACTCAGTTCCAATGCACGAGCAACAGTTGCTAACACAGACAATTCGCTGGAACAAAACAGGAAACTCTCCAGGACTTTGTTTATTGTTATAGGCGCCTCTCTTGTCTGTTGGGGCTCGAGTAGTGTTGCCTACTTTATTTTTCATCTGTGTTCCAGGTGTTATCGTCGACTTCTTCTTGAAAGTTTTCACATATTTCATTTGGGAAATTCTTTGGTGAATCCTATAATTTATAGTTTTAAATTTCCCATGTTTCGAAAAGTTTTGAAACGAATGAGACTAAAAGTGACTTCTAAACAATATCGAGTCAGTTGAACAACACAGGCCTACGAGCGTTTAGTTCTCAGAGAAGAAATTGCGGAAACAGAGCTTTTTATTGATTTAAAGAAAGCGAACTATAATTCTAGCTGATGCTCCTTCGACCTTTTCATCTCGGTAGTGAATCAGGAATGGAATTGACAATAAAATACTAGATTAAGATTTCCTTTCTTGCCTGTTTGAGAATCATCTGACTGCACTGCAGAAAGATGACTCAGATCAAAGGTTTCACTTTGAAATTTATAAATTTAGTACTGAGAAGATAATGATAATGAATAAGTAAGAGACCACTGTACATTACTAATTGTCCTCTATGTGCAACTTAAACCAGCTGCTTTTAAGTAATTAAAATAGATGTGCATTATATGGAGTTACAAATAAACGCGAGGTTGGCTTTCTCAATAAGCTTGGTGAAAACTTCAAAAAAATGTTCCTTTAGTTACAAAGCCTTTCGAGAATCAAAAAACTGCTCATTTATCTTTTGAAAAGGTAATTACGATTTTGCTCGATATGCCAATCGTAGAAATATGTTTTAGAATTATTTCTTTCTAGAAGGCCTTTTTGGTGTGGAAATGTTATATATATATATATAGAATTTGCGCCTTAGAAGTCAATAAATTATATTTTTCCATTTACCCCTTATGTTTACTTTGCGTTGTATGCAGGCACCCAAACTATACTTTTAATAAAAATCTCGTGCACCTTATTTATATAAGAAGGTTGCATTTTTAATCATCTTTTAAAAATTCTAAAGAATGTCCTCTTGCTAACTCTGACCTTCGAGAATCATTCAAATATGCTTATTCTTCGTTTAAAAGGGTCGATTTGATTTTACATAAGGTGCCAATTGTGGCATACATTTTGTAAATACATTTTGTTTTCCTAGAAGTAAAAATTGTTAGCATTGCTATGTAATAATTCATTTATCAACCCGTTACGTTGTATGCAATTAACGGATGGAAATGCAGACCATCTTTTCTATAAACGAAAAATCGTTCGCTCATAATTAATTTTGGGAAATCAAGTTTTTAATTACCTTTGCTATAGTGTGAGGTCTGTTTGTTGAAGATCTTAATCAAATTTTTTCTTCTCTGGGTAAATATTGGTCAGAGCTTGTAGAATGATGTGTTTGTGTTTATTTTTCCCCTGAAAGTTTTCTCCAACTGCAATATATATGCCTCGATCCTGAATTTTTGCTTTAAGAATCATAAAAACTGCTTTTCATTCACCACATTCGCGTTTTGGAAAAACCGTAACAAAATGAAGCGGACCTCATTTCTTCTCATTAACTAAGCTGTTGCAGATCTTCTCGTTGGACTCAGTCAAATGATAACAACTAAAGGGTTTTACATTCCACATCATATCCAGACCAACAGTACTCTTAGAGATGATGTATTGAAACAATGGATTTTAGTTGTGCCCCAACTCTGTTCGCCTTATGTATCAGTTTTCTTCCTCGTGCTCATTTCGATTAAACGTGCATATACTCTGATTTGGCCGCTATGCCATCGAGTAGCAAGCTTCAGAGGCTATATTTACAGCGCCATCTTTGTGTGGGCTGCCGCAACAACTCTTGGGGCACTGACTTTACTAATTGTGAAATTTAATTTCCTAAATCGCGCTCATTGGATGGCCGCATTAGCGTGCATTGCGGCTTTATCTATTTATTTTATTTATTGTGTGGGCTGCAGCAACAACTCTTAGGGCATTAACTTCTCTAGTTGTGAAATTTAAAATCCTAAATATCGACAGTTGGATGGTTGCATTATCTTGCGTAGTTGTTTTCTCTCTAATAGTAACTTGCAACTTTTGTTACACGCGTGAAATTAATCGTTAATTTTATTCGGCCCCTGCGATTACCTCCACCAAAAGCTAAAATTACCAGCAGTGTTATTTTTATAGGTAATAGTATGATTTCGAGTGCAGTTTGATGTTAATAGACAATAGTAAATTTTCAGAGATAAAAAAATTGCAGAAGCCTATATGGAAAGTGCAATATGTAGTCTCTGAAAACTTTACAAGTGCTTATTACGCCAAATTTATTTGTTAATAATTTAATGAAAAATAATCTCAAAGTCAAGAAAGTCAAGACAAACGAAATTTTGAAAACGTGCGCGCACTCTTTGTACCTTGCACTCATGTAACATAAGAATGCACTCGTTCTCAGCCAATCAGAGGCGCGAAATTTTTCTTTACGTTACTTACATAAAAAAATGAAAATGTACTCAGTCTATTCTTAACTAAAAGATGTTGGATGCCTTGTTAATATAAAAAAAATTAATGATATCTTTAATTATCTTCTTCGTGGAGTGAAATCCATTTGCCGAAGTTCTTAATCAAACCTTTATTGACAAATACATTACGTAATGGGTATATTCCTTCTTAGGTGAAAGCCTGCCACACAATTGGTGAGCTGTGGTTGAAAGCTTGCAAATTCTACGATTACTTTTTTGTTCAAGTATGACCGATAAAAGTGTTGTCGTGATTTACTGCATAATTCTTTTTGAATCCCTCGTTATTTTCTTGGCCAATACTTTTACCGTTTTTGTGTTTTGGAAAAACCGAAACAAATTGAAGAGGACCTCATTTCTACTCATTAACCTGGCTGTGGCAGATCTTCTTGTTGGACTCAGTCAAATGATAACAACTGGAGGGATTTACATCCCGGGTTATACCCAGACTAACAGTACTCATGGTGACGATATATTGAAGAAATGGATTTTAGCTGTGCCTTCATTATGTTTGCCATATGCATCACTTTTCTTTCTCGTACTCATCTCACTGGAGCGTGCGTATGCTCTGATTTGGCCGCTACGACATCGATTAGCAAGTTTCAGAGGCTATATTTACAGCGCCATCTTTGTGTGGGCTGCCGCAACAACTCTTGGGGCACTGACTTTGCTAATTGTGAAATTTATGTTCTTAAATCTCGCTCATTGGATAGCCGCATTAGCGTGCATCGCGGCGTTATCCTTGACCGCAGTTTGCGCCTGCTACGTAACAATACGAGCTCGACTCAGTTCCAGTGCACGAGCAACAGTTGCTAACAAAGACAATACGCTGGAACAAAACAGGAAACTCTCCAGGACTTTGTTTATTGTTATAGGCGCCTCTCTTGTCTGTTGGGGCTCGAGTAGTGTTGCCTACTTTAGTTTTCATCTGTGTTCCAGGTGTTATCGTCGACTTCTTCTTGAAAGTTTTCACATATTTCATTTGGGAAATTCTTTGGTGAATCCTATCATTTATAGTTTTAAATTCCCCATGTTTCGAAAAGTTTTGAAACGAATGAGACTAAAAGTGACTTCTAAACAATACCGAGTCAGTTGAACAACACAGGCCTGCGAGCGTTTAGTTCTCCGAGAAGAAATTGCGGAAGCAGAGCTTTTTATTGATTTAAAGAAAGCGAACTATAATTCTAGCTGATGCTCATTCGACCTTTTCATCTCGGTAGTGAATCAGGAATGGAATTGACAATAAAATACTAGATTAAGATTTCCTTTCTTGCCTGTTTGAGAATCATCTGACTGCACTGCAGAAAGATGACTCAGATCAAAGGTTTCACTTTGAAATTTATAAATTTATCACTGAGAAGATAATGATAATGAATAAGTAAGAGACCACTGTACATTACTAATTGTCCTCTATGTGCAGGTGAAACTGGCTGTTTTTAAGTAATTAAAATAGATGTGCATTATATGGAGTTACAAATAAACGCGAGGTTGGCTTTCTCAATAAGCTTGGTGAAAACTTCAAAAAAATGTCCCTTTAGTTACAAAGCCTTTCGAGAATCAAAAAACTGCTCATTTATCTTTTGAAAAGGTAATTTCGATTTTGCTCGATATGCCAATCGTAGAATGATGTTTTGAAATTATTTGTTTCTAGAAGGCCTTATTGGTGTGGAAATGTTATATATATAAATAGAATTTGCGCCTTAGGGGTCAATAAATTATATTTTTCCATTAGCCCCTTATGTTTACTTTGCGTTGTATGCAGGCACCCAAACTATACTTTTAATAAAAATCTCGTGCACCTTATTTATATAAGAAGGTTGCATTTTTAATCATCTTTTAAAAATTCTAAAGAATGTCCTCTTGCTAACTCTGACCTTTGAGAATCATTCAAATATGCTTATTCGTTTAAAAGGGTCGATTTGATTTTACATAAGGTGCCAAATGTGGCATACATTTTGTAAATACATTTTGTTTTCCTAGAAGGAAAAATTGTTAGCATTGCTATGTAATAATTCATTTATCAACCCGTTACGTTGTATGCAATTAACGGATGGAAATGCAGACCATCTTTTCTATAAACGAAAAATCGTTCGCTCATAATTAATTTTGGGAACTCAAGTTTTTAATTACCTTTGCCATAGTGTGAGGTCTGTTTTTTGAAGATCTTAAACAAATTTTTTCTTCTCTGGGTAAATATTGGTCAGAGTTATTTTTCCCCTGAAATTTTTCTCCAACTGCAATATATATGCCTCGATCCTGAATTTTTGCTTTAAGAATCATAAAAACTGCTTTTCATTCTAATTGTATCGTATTTTCTCAACGTGCTAATTTTGGTAAAAATATTGTAATTATCAGTTCTATCTTGGAAGGAAAGTTGATGATATTGCTTAGTGATTTTCTGTTTGTCATTCCCTCTCTCGCATGCTATTACAAATAAGTAATTAATTCAGTCTTATCGCTAAAAAATTAATCTCTTGTTCTTTATAATTTTGAAAGCTGAAGTTTTCAACTACCTATTTTTATAGTGAGATTCGTTTAATGAAGATCTTAATCACAATGTTTTTTAGCTGAATATTGGTTGGAGTTAATTGTAGAATATGTTTGTTTATTTTTTCTTTTTTTAATCAACTACATCACACCGTGGGCGTATTTTTTTTCTTATATAAAAGCGTGCTACCCAAGTGACAACCTGCTAAAAAAGCGTTGGTAAATTTTCCGAATACTGAACACTTCAAGTGTGGCTCAGGTAACATTTGTAATTCCCTGCATTATTCTCTTTGAATCCCTTCTTATTTTCTCGGGAAACTCTTTCACCACATTCGCGTTTTGGAAAAACCGCAACAAAATGAAGCGGACCTCATTTCTTCTCATTAACTTAGCTGTTGCAGATCTTCTCGTGGGACTCAGTCAAATGATAACAACTGGAGAGTTTTACATTCCACATCATATCCAGACCAACAGTACTCTTAGAGATGATGTATTGAAACAATGGATTTTTAGTTGTGCCCTAACTCTGTTCGCCTTATGTATCAGTTTTCTTCCTCGTGCTCATTTCGATTAAACGTGCATATACTCTGATTTGGCCGCTATGCCATCGAGTAGCAAACTTCAGAGGCTATATTACAGCGCCATCTTTGTGAGGGCTGCAGCAACAACTCTTAGGGCATTAACTTCTCTAGTTGTGAAATTTAAAATCCTACATATCGACAGTTGGATGGTTGCATTATCTTGCGTAGTTGTTTTCTCTCTAATAGTAACTTACAACTTTTGTAACACGCGTGAAATTAATCGCTAATTTTATACGGCCCCTGCGATTACCACCACCAAAAGCTAAAATTACCAGCAGTGTTATTTTCATAGGTAATAGCATGATTTCGAGTGCAGTTTGATGTTAATAGACAATAGTACATTTTCAAAGATAAAAAAATTGCATAAGCCTATATGGAAAGTGCAATTTGCAGTCTCTGAAAACTTTACAAGTGCTTATTACGCCAAATTTCAAGAGAATTCATGTTAATCCTTGTTAATAATTTAATGAAAAATAATCTCAGAAAGTCAAGACCAACGAAATTTTGAAAACGTGCGCGCACTCTTTGTACCTTGCACACTCATGTTACATAAGAATGCATTCGTTCTCAGCCAATCAGAGGCGCGTAATTTTTCCTTACGTTACTTACATAAAAAAATGAAAATGTACCCAGTCTATTCTTAACTAAAAGATGTTGGGTGCCTTGTTAATATAAAAAAATTAATGATATCTTTAATTATCTTCTTCATGGAGTGAAATCCATTTGCCGAAGTTCTTAATCAAACCTTTATTGACAAATACTTTACGTAATGGGTATATTCCTTCTTAGGTGAAAGCCTGCCACACAAGTGGTGAGCTGTGGTTGAAAGCTTCAAAATTCTACGATTACTTTTTTCTTCAAGTATGACCGATAAAAGTGTTGTCGTGATTTACTGCATAATTATGTTTGAATCCCTCATTATTTTCTTGGCCAATACTTTTACCGTTTTTGTGTTTTGGAAAAACCGAAACGAATTGAAGAGGACCTCATTTCTACTCATTAACCTGGCTGTGGCAGATCTTCTTGTTGGACTCAGTCAAATGATAACTACTGGAGCGATTTACATCCCGCGTTATACCCATACTAAAAGTACTCTTGGTGACGATGTATTAAAGAAATGGATTTTAGCTGTGCCTTCCTTATGTTTGCCATATGCATCACTTTTCTTTCTCGTACTCATCTCACTGGAGCGTGCATATGCTCTGATTTGGCCGCTACGACATCGAGTAGCAAGTTTCAGAGGCTATATTTACAGCGCCATCTTTGTGTGGGCTGCCGCAACAACTCTTGGGGCACTGACTTTGCTAATTGTGAAATTTAAGTTCCTAAATCTCGCTCATTGGATGGCCGCATTAGCGTGCATCGCGGCTTTATCCTTGACCGCAGTTTGCGCCTGCTACGTAACAATACGAGCTCGACTCAGTTCCAATGCACGAGCAACAGTTGCTAACAAAGATAATACGCTGGAACAAAACAGGAAACTCTCCAGGACTTTGTTTATTGTTATAGGCGCCTCTCTTGTCTGTTGGGGCTCGAGTAGTGTTGCCTACTTTATTTTTCATCAGTGTTTAAGGTGTTATCCTCGACTTGTTCTTGAAAGTTTTCACATATTTCATTTGGGCAGTTCTTTGGTGAATCCTATAATTTACAGTTTTAAATTTCCCATGTTTCGAAAAGCTTTGAAACGAATGAGACTAAGAATAACTTCTAAACAATATCGAGTCAGTTGAACAACACAAGCCTGTGAGCGTTTAGTTTTATTGATTTAAAGAGAACGAACTATAATTCTAGCTGATGCTCATTCGACCTTTTCATCTCGGTAGTGAATCAGGAATGAAATTGTCAGTAAAACGTTAGATTCAGATTTCCTTTCTTACTTGTTTGCGAATCATCTGGCTGCACTGCAGAAAGATGACTCAGATCAAAGGTTTCGCTTTGAAATTTATGAATTTATTACTGAGAAGATAATGATAATGTGTTAGTAAGAGACCACTGTACATTACTCATTTTCCTCTACGTGCAGGTGAAACCGGCTGTTTTTAAGTAATTAAAATAAATGTGCATTATATGGAGTTGCAAATAAAGGTGACTGTTGGCTTCCTCAATTAGCTTGGTGAAAACTTCAAAAAAATTTCCCTTTACTTACACAGCCTTATGAGAATCAAAAAACTGCTCATTTACCTTTGAAAAGGTAACTTTGATTTTGCTCCATATGCCAGTCGTGGCATATGTTTTAAAATTATTTCTTTCCAGAAGGCCTCATTAGTATGGAAATGTTAACCCCTTATGTTTACTTTGCGTTGTATGCACAGCACCCAATCTATGCTTTTAATAAAAATCTTGTTTACCTTATTTATATAAGAACCTTACATTTATAAACATCTCTTAAAACTTTTACAGAGTGTCCTCTTGCATAAGGTGCCAATTGTGACATATAGTTTGTAATGATTTTGCCGAAAAGACAAAATTGTTAGCATTGCCTTGTAATAATTTATTCATCGGCCCCTTGCGTTGTATGCAGTTAACGAATGGAAATGCAGGCCATCTTTTCTCTGAAGGAAAAATCGTTTGCACATAATTAATTTTGGGAACTCGAGTTTTTAATTACCTTTGCCATAGTCTGAGGTCTGTTTGTTGAAGATCTTAATCAAATTTTTTCTTCTCTGAGTAAATATTGGTCAGAGCTTGTAGAGTGATATGCTTGTTTTTATTTTTCCTCTGAAATTTTTTTCCAACTGTAACATATATGCGTTGATCCTGAATTTTTGCTTTAAGAATCATAAAAACTGCTTTTCAGTCTAATTGCATCGTATTTTTTCAACGTGCTAATTTTGGTAAAAATATTGTAATTATCAGTTCTATCTTGGAAGGAAAGTTGATGATATTGCTTAGTGATTTTCTGTTTGTTATTCCCTCTCTCGTACGCTGTGTTGATTACAAATAAGTAATTAATTCGGTCTTATCTCCAAAAAATTAATTTCTTATTCTTTATTAACTTTGAAAGCTGAAGTTTTTAGCTACCTATTGATATAAAGGTGAGATTCGTTTAATGAAGATCTTAATCACAACGTTTTTAGCTAAATATTGGTTGGAGTTAATTGTAGAATATTTTTGTTAATTTTTCTTTTTTCAATCCACTACATCACATCGTGGGCGTATTTTTTTCTTACAAAAAAGCCTGCTACGCAAGTGACAACCTGCTAAAAAAAAAGTTGGTAAATTTTCCGAATACTAAACACTTCAAGTATGGCTAATGCAACTTTTGTAATTCACTGCATTATTCTCTTTGAATCCCTTCTTATTTTCTCGGGAAACTCTTTCACCATATTCGTGTTTTGGAAAAACCGTAGCAAATTGAAGCGGACCTCATTTCTTCTCATAAACCTGGCCGTGGCGGATCTTCTTGTTGGACTCAGTCAGATGATAATAACTGGAGGGTTTTACATTCCAGATTCTTTCCAAACCAACATTACGTCTGTTGAGGATAATTTGAAACATTCACTTCTAGGTGGTTACCAACTAAGTTTGCCTTTTGCATCAGTTTTCTTCCTCGTACTCATCTCACTGGAACGTGCCTACGCTCTGATTTGGCCACTTCGCCATCGAGTAGCAAGCATCAGAGGTTATATTTACAGCGCCATCTTTGTGTGGGGTGCTGCAATAGCTCTCCAGGTAGGGAATTTGTTACTGATGTTGTTCTTCGACTGCTCGGAAATTGACCACTGGATGATTGCAGTATGGTCCATCGCGGCTTTATCGCTGATCGTAATTTGTGCCTGCTATGTGGCGATACGAACTAAACTCAGTTCCAATAGATTGGTGTCAGTTGCTATCAGGGACAATTCACTGGAACAGAACAAGAAACTCTCCAGGACTTTGTTTATTGTGATAGGCGCCTCTCTTGTCTGTTGGGGCTCGAGTAGTGTTGCCCATTTTATTTTTCATCAGTGTTTTAGGTGTTTTCCTGAACCCGTTCTTTACAGTTTTTATATATTTCATTTGGGCAATTCTTTGGTGAATCCTGTCATTTATAGTTTTAGATTTCCCATGTTTCGAGAAACTTTAAGAAAAATGCTATTACTTAAAACTTCGAAACGATTTAGATTTGAACAAAACAGGGCTTCTGAATTAGTAACTCTAGGTGAAAAATTCATAGAGACAGCTGTTTATGTGCAAGAAGGGAAAGCAAAATTCTAGCTTTATCTTGTCCGACCTTTCCGTCTTCCTAAAATTTATAACAGATGCAGATAGTTGCCTATCAGAGGAAGCGAATCACTTTGATCACAAAGTATTAGAATAAAATAGCCTTCCTTACTTTATTGAGGATCGCCCGGTCAAATTAAAAAAGCAGTTATTTTTTATTTATTTATTGTTTTATCTTGCCATGAATCTAATTATCAAGTTACAAGTGGAGGAAACCCCTGAGAAACCAGGCCTTTACATGATTGGATCCCTTTGGTAAACATCGTATTCACAGTTTTAAGGTAAAATAGTGACGATTCAGTGGCAGAGATGAGTAGAAATTGAGTAGAGCTAAAACGTTGTATGAACGTTGTTGTATGTGTGATGCATAATTAGTCAAAGAGAGAGAGGGTATATAAATATAAAAATATATTTATACTCCAGTTTTCAAAAATGTTGCAATTTGAAAATATATCTGAAATATATACACCATTTCTTTTACCATTAGTTGTTGTCAGAATATATTACATAGATAAAATTATTTAAGGAAAGTAAAATAGCTGCTGTTTGCATTTAAAAATGCATACAGAAATTCTTTGTGTCAGGAGATGCTTTGCAGTATATGAGAGAGGTGACCGCAAGAATCAACCTCAGCCTCCCCCACAACTCAAGGAGCTCGGGTTTCCCCATACGTTTTCCTCAGGTACAACAGAGAAAGCCTTCACTTAAACCAGTTAATACAGCCGTTACTAACAAAGTCATAATCCCATTAGTAGATAACGTCCGGGCTAGCTGCACATCCAACACGGTGTCCTGATGCTGAAATGATGAAGAAGCCACATGAGTCTTGCAGCGCATAACAACATGGTATATCACAGCCGACCAAAAGTTTTCAAGAGCAAAATCCATTACAATCCTTAACAAACAACCTTGAACTTTACCTTAGTAAAATACTTCTGCTCGGGTTGTCAAAATGTCATTCACTCACCAACCGCAGTCCTTTTCAAGACAGTTCTCACCAAACGATTGAACTACGCAATCAAAAGTGCGAAAGTGTTTTATCCAAAACTCGCTTAATGCATAAGTCCCTCTCTGATCCAAATCTTTCTTTTCACTTCAATTCAGACCAACACTAATGTTAATGTTCGCCGTAAATGTTTTTACAACCTTTGTCCTTTCTAACGAGCGTCCCACTTTCGTAAACCCCCATCTATAGCTTCAAGTTTTTTTCAGACCCTGCTCTTTTATAAACCCTCTCCCTCCCACCTGGCCCCCTATTTCGTACATTCCTTTCTTCCATCCCCCCCCCCCCCTCTCTCTCAGGGAAGGAAAGGCCCACTCAAGTTTTTTGTCTTGCCACATATGTGCCAACGAGCCAGAAAGGGGTATATTTATTTTATCCAGAACCCCCCCCCCTCGGCGGTTAGTTTTCATATCACGCAAAACCACTTATGAAAAAAGCCGTGTTGGTCTAATGGTGAACGTGCATTTAGAGGACTGACGTCATTGGAACACTTTTACATCATTTTTTGCAAGCTGTTCTTCGCCATCGTTAAACATTTTCGTTCCCCTTTTTTCAATTTTTCATATTACATCTTTTTTTGGATCGATATCAGTATCTGGGCAACTGCCCTCCTACCCCTCCCCTAACTCAACAACAGTCAATTGACAACAAGTTAAGGTTAATGTTGGGTTAGGGGAGGGGTAGGTGGGCAGTTGCCCAGATACTGATATTGATCCCTTTTCTTTTTTATATTTCAAGGCGATGCGCTCTGACGCTATAAGTAGCTGCGCTGTATTTGAAAATTGATGTTTTGGTTCCCAGTCTCCCCGGATTGAGTAAGCTCTTTTGCATTGTATATCTTCCGCAGGTGTGCCATGCTGGTTGATAAAAATATAACAAAGCAAGATTCACTTCTTTGAATCGGTAAAGGTGATAAAGATATCATGAAAAAGGAATTTAAGTATTTTACTCGATCTGTAAACACAAAGTTACATCCTATGTCTTCAGTGTGATCAGTGGCAAAGTTATTTCCAGGAGCAAAGAGAAACATGGACCAGCAACAGCCCTTCTTCAAGGTAAAAAACATTGATAGACTCTTGTTGAAGTAAACTGAATGTGTATTTGGTTAGCTTCATGTGATTGAGTACTTCTACATCAATAGTTATACCGGTCAGTGCTAAAATTTAATGCTCGAGCCTAGCACATACTGCTAAGCGCACTGAGGAAAATCGCCATGGATAAGGGAGGTAGTAGATCAGAAACGATCTAGGCGCAAATTTAGTTCAAATTGTTAATGTGATTATTCGTCGTAGTAACGACAATGTATTCCTTTCCTAAGAGCACGATTACTGCTCTTCATAGTTTACTCTGACGAAGGCTTACGCTCGAAACGTCCGCTAAGAACTTCTTTACGGAAGCCAATTTACATTTATCAACTCAGTTGATAAAAACCAAATTATCTTTTCGACGCAGCATCACAGTTTCTCTAGAAACTTACCCCCTATATTTTGTATTACATTGAACAAATCCGACCTAACCTGTCTTGCCGTGGAAAATCATGTGAGAGTCAAACCTTGTTAAGTACTATTTTTGGAGATGACGGGTCAAATTCGACCATATTTTTTTCCAGCTTACGTCGGCGCTTTTTCTTTATATAGAGGGATAAGCGGCAGTAGACAAGGCAAAAGAAAAAACCAATAAACGTCAACACGCCGCGCCCCACCGCACTGCTTTTGGTGCAGTAAGGCCTGATCGCTAAATAGCAACATACATTAGTCACCGTTTAGCTCCTAAAAACTCCTGAAAATGGTGACACCAGTCGTTTGGACAGGTAGTTGTAATTTCCCACCTTGCTAGGCAAACTTAGTGGAGGGAAGTTAATTTTGGAATTTTTAGCACGAGCGAGAAAAACAAAAAACATCTAGGTATTTCATAAACTTTTGCGGACAAATGCATGGAAACAATAACAGGGCTACAAAAAAATGGCGCAATTTTTGAAAGCTTCGAAATGAGTGAAGTTTTCTGCACAGTGCATGTGTTGAAAACGTGAAAAAGCTGTACCACGCTTCCTTATAAATTCACGATTTATTCACTTGATTTGACGATTTTACTACAACGCTTCAGTTAACTCTCCGCTTATTCGAAAAAAACACGCACAACGTCCCGTTGTAAGCACGTGGAACAGTGCCATATATGGGGCGATAAAACACGCGCCGCATACATGCTTGTTTTGTTATGTATAGATAAACGAAATCACTTGCAAATGTCAATCAAATTAAGAATAATTAATGTATCGTACAGTTTCTAACATAGGACATAAGCAGGACGCTGGATTAAGCTTAGATATTTTACTTAAGATCGTCCAGCAACGAAACATAACCTAGCTTTTGAAAACCATAGTTTCATCCTTGAACATTCCAAAAATTGTTCGTTCTCGAAAAATACACAAACGAAAAACTTCTTAGTTATCCTCTCATTTCTAAGAGCAACTTTGGTCAGCTTTATGACGTCCTCGCATCAACAGTACAATGAACGATTTGAATCCAGGGGAAACAGCTGATCATGTAGTCTGAGCGTTTTTCCTGTGTGAATAATCTGAAAAGGACAGCTGTCGTTGACAGTGACAAACGTTACGACAACCTGTGCGGAAGTCGATTCCACCTGACTCGGATGATGACTTCCTCTAAGGTTGTCGAACCGTCAATCACTGCACTGACAACAGTCTTCTCAGGAAAACTCGGCACCCAGACGATCAGGCCACAAATCAACTAAATTTTCAAAATTCCCAATAGTTATCGTTCATCTAACTTGGAAACAGCAAATCTTAGAACACAAATGAATAAAAGGGGTAAGTTTCCAAAGAAATTATGGTGCTGCGTCGGTGGGAGAGTATAACGGGGTAATTTAGCGTTAACAACTGAGCTGAAAACAAAAATTGACCACCGTAAAGAGTTTAAAGGCTGACGTTTTGAGCGTTAGCCCTTCGTCAGAGCGATGACGAGATAGCAAGACTAAATATGAATCTAGTCAAGTTCCTACAGTTACATCAGCGATCCATCAGGCTTATCGTATTTTCTAGATATTGAAATGTGTATAAATGGTGTAAATAGTTAATATAAAATGAGGCACGTTTTGATCTGGGGATGGTAATAAGTAATGTCATGGTTCTCACGGGTGAGTAACTATTTTAGAAGTTTATAGAAATTTAAAGAAAAATTCAGGCTTCCAAAGGTCAAAATACGAACTTTTCAATCATATTTCCCATTTGTGACATATTCCTTTACGCGGAATAAGAAGAACCCATCAGCTTTGTTGCCTTGTTCCCAACGACTAACCAGTATATAAGATCGCTTCGAGGAATAAACTTTTTCAAGCCTCTTTTTCTGCACTTTCTTATATTACAGCTCACCTGCATTAGAAAGTTATAAATTTAATGAAAGCAAATTTCACTGAGGTTCACTTCACAAGTTCGTGACATAAGTTATGTATGAAATTCAAGTAACACGTGTCACTTAAAGATTGTCGTCACTGATTGGCTACTTTCATCTGGCGTCGCGATATCACACGAATGTAGTAGCGCTCTCAGATTATTAGAGAATTTTCCCTCTTTGTAGATCGAAGCAGGAATGTGTTAGCGTATGCAAAAGTATGCGTACTATGTGCGTTTAACCTTCTGCTGTTATATATGCATGTATGTGACTTACGAGAACCCACGGGAAAATGGTAAGTTTGATTGTCGATACTCAGTATTGTATCGTCCTTTCAGTATGTATAGATAGCCTATATGCCTCTTTGTGTCTTATATGGCGCATTTCTTATCTCGATCGTCCTCGGCTATCTTTGGATTTTAACTAGTATAGCTCTTATTATCAGTGTGTTCCCCAGTGTAATGACAAAACCTGAGAGACCTATCTTTATTCGAGAAGCAAAACAGTAGATCTTGCTTGCTGATCATTTTCGATTCTCTTAAGCACTAGGGGTTAAAGTTTTTGCCAAGAGCTCAATATGAAATTATTTCGTAACCGATGTCTTTTCACAGTCTTCCATGACTATAGTTAAGTATGAATAAACATCTCCATATATAACTGAATCTCTAAGTTGTTTAAACAATACGACCTCGAACCGCATTCTGCCTTCTTTTGTACTGAACGGTTGCTCAGACATTGTTGTTCAGCTCTCCTTTTGTATGTAAGAGGAACTTTCATCACCTAGTATAGAATGTGAACGCTCTGTAGTGGAGTGTTTAAACACAATTTAACAGCTTCTGGCTGACTTGGTGTGTTATAGGATGCGGCTTAAATGTCCTACAACTGACATTCAGCGGTTTAGTATATTATAGTGTATGTGCATCATACATCGCGTTATCAGGTGCGTTTCTTGTATGGGCATCACGAACTAGAGAGTGAATTTTTCCGTCTTGGTACGATATGAGAGAGATCGTGAGTACAGAGTATTAATTGATCTACGTAATTTCCTGAAATCAGCGCCTTGTGACTTTGCGGATGTCGGCGTTCATGCTTTACTTCACTCAAATCTGTGGGTTAGATCATAACCCACAGATTTGGAAATTGAAAGTGTTAATTTTCACTGAATGAGAGAATGAGAAACCATAACTATTTATATGACCAAAGGATGAGAGAATGCTCGTAGTATTGACTGTATTTACATTCCCAGAGAGTGTTTTAATTAGAAACTTTGTCGAAGTCACGCGATTTAATGTGTCGAAGTCACGCGATCAAAGAGCCAGTGGGTGCTAAATTATGCTATGTTAAAAGTTTTGAAGGAATAATCGCACTCTCTGTTTGACCTTGGGGGCAAGACGTTCACACGGTCGAACGATTTCTGCGGACATTTCTCTTTTTTCATTGCCTTATCAGGTGAGTTTATATACGCAATGAAACTTAAAGCCTAAGCTGGTTGTTTTAGTCTTCAGTTCCTCTCAGATACTTCAATATCCATTTACGCAGATGCTTCCAATGCCAAATTTACCGTTCGCCGAACTTTGCCGCTTTCCACGAATATGCCGAGAGCTACATGACGGTTGTTTCAGTCTTCCGTTCCCCTTAGATACCTCAATATCCAATTACGTAAATACTTCCGATCCGACGCCAAATTTACCGTTTGCTGACCTTTGCCAGCCGGTTTCCGCAAATATGCTGATACTAGGTTTCGTAGGAATGAAAAGAAACTCTCTTCGCTTGTCAGGATAGGATCACTAAATAAACTTATCTATTTGCTTTATTTGCTCGTTATGATTCGGGGGTGGGTCATACTTTCGAGCGTTAAATGATGGAAAATCATACCACTGATATGAATAGAGCCTTTTTTTCTAAACGCTTTGGCTTTCTTTCTGCCTTTTGTCCCTGTGAGCAAATACTGGACTTTCACACACCACACGCACGATTTAGTTGCATCGATTACTATGAACCCAACTTCGACCCTTTCAGAAGTTCTTGTCAATTTCAAACTGTCCGCCATCATGATATCTAACTTCAAATTCACTATTGTCAAAGTTTTACGTCATTCTTTTTATTGCAGATGTCATGCAATTACAAATTACACGGGGAAAGTTCCACTAACGAGCATGCCTATACTTGCCGAAACGAAGAGAAGTTTTCTTTTAACTTACAATGTAAAACAATCATTCAAAATTCTTTTACCACATGCTCTAAAATCACCAGATTGTCGATTTTTTGTGTCTTCTTAAACTGGGTCTCTCTTTATCGTAGTAGACATTCTGAACAGGCCTTTGAATGCTGACATGTCTAAGATAACTTTATGAACTGACTGAAATTTCGAAATTTCCTTAAGCTGATTCAATAAACAATACGCACCCGTAAGTTAAATTTTGTTCGGGTTTCGACGCGGCTAACCTTTTTCGTGTAGGTTGATACGCTCTCTGTGCGAAATTTTAGCACCTGTGCCGAATTCTCACCGGTCATTTTTACGCTTCTGTAAATAAAGAAAAAGTAATTTGTGATTTCTGGCTTATAGACACTAGCACACTATTTTTTTCAGTTCTTGTCGTGAAACTACGGAAAGAGCAGAAAACGATAGAAACCTCACAATCATTTCATGATTACGCACGATTAAGAAAAACAAAAGTTCTCCTTGCAGAAATATCTTAATAGGTGTGATTGGCGCATCACTAAACTTCGAGGGAAATTTTTTCTTCGAAGAGAGACAATTTTACTGTTTAAATCAACAATTATGTAGATCCAAAGATATGATATTTTTAGACGTTAAACATCTCAAATTTTCCATTGAAAAATATCTCAATAGATGTGATCAGCACATCATGGAGGAATTTATTTTTTCTTTAAGAAGAGAGCATTTTACTGTTTGAATCAGCAACTTAGGCCGAAAAGGGCCACTAAATTTCGAAGCGAGTAAGCTGCTTACCTTGAGTTATTCAACAGAATGATTGAATTGTAGAACGGTAGAAGGGTGGAATAGTGGATCAGCGGAATATCTTAAGACGCAAAATGACGGAATACCCTAACACGTGGAATGTCCCCAAAAAAGGGGGAGAAGAAGCATAGGTGATCATTGTTGGAGCCCAGAGGATAGGGGAATCATGAAGCTTTCGAGCTAGCTCCTTTAAATTATCATTATTATTGTTATCATCATTATTGTTGTTCATATTATGATTTGTTACCATTTAAGGATTGGTTGAATGTGAATTAGAGAATTTATTTTGGAATCATCTTTCTCTTGTGGAACTCATAAATATGTGGGATGCGGAAGGTTTTCTGTTCTGCCTGTGAGACAAATATTCTGCAACACTACCTCCTAGCGTCATTGTACAACCTCTACTCTTTTCAGTGCCATAAAAATTGTGCTATATCAGTACACACATGCATTCATTGACCGTCTATTTTTTTTCGCTGCCGTTTTGGCGCGAAACCCGCATCACTAAACCCGCAAGATATTCACAACTGTAGTTTTTGATAACAAACTTTTGATGAATTCGGTTTCCACGTCTCTGTTCCAACAAAGAAACAAACAAAGATTGGCTTGCCTTTGAACTTCTACTTTTGACAAGTTTCTAAATCGTGGCATCGTCATTATTTCATATCCTCTACATGTAAGAGGCAAGCGCAATACGTATGATAAAATTGCGTCTAAGGAATTTTACGGTATGAACGTTATTAACTGATTAAGATCGCAATTCATAAACGATGAGAGAAATAAACCTAAAGTTTTCCAGGACAGCTCATTTGAATGAGCAGAGAACCTAGAGGTTCAAACAATGGGCTTTGCCAGGGATGTTACTTAGCCGCGGGAATGGGAAATGAAAATGGGAAGTGAAAAATGGAGAATGAGGAAAGGGGAAAGGAGAATAAGGAATGGGGAATAGGGAATGGAAAAAGAGAACGGGAAATGAGAAATGAAGAATGAAAAACGAGAATGGGGAATGGGGAATAGAAAATGAAAGTCAAGAAAGGAGAATAAAAGTCAAGAATGGGGAAAGAGGAATAGGGAATAGGAAATGAGGAATGGGGAATAGGAAAAGGGGAATGGGAAATGAGGAATAGGGAATAGGAAATGAGGAATGGGGAATAGGAAATGGAGAATGGGAAATGAAGAATAGGGAATAGGAAATGAGAAATGGGGAATAGGAAATGGAGAATGGGGAATAGGAAATAGAGAATAGGGAATAGGAAATGAGGAATGGGGAATAGGGAATGGAGAATGGGGAATAGGAAATGAAGAATGAGGAATGGGGAATGGGGAATGAGGAATGAGGAATGGGGAATGGGGAATGGGGAATGGGGAATGAGGAATGGGGAATGAGGAATAGGGAATGAGAAATGGAGAATAGAAAAAAGGGATAGGGGGAATGCGTAATAGGGAGTAGGGAATAGAGAATTGGGAGTAGGGAGTGGGAAATAGGAAATGGAAAATGGGGAGTGGGAATGAAGAATGAGAATAGGAATGGGAAATGGGAAACTGAAAATGGGAATTTCTTTTAAATTTCATGTTTATCATGCGAATAAAAATTCCATATTCCCTATTCCCTATTCCCCATTGCTCATTTTCTATTCCCCACTCCTCATTCCTCATTGCTCATTCCCCATTCCTCATTACCCATTGCTCACTCCCCATTGCTCATTCCCCATTGCTCATGCCCCATTCCTTATTCTCCATTCTCCATTCTCCATTCCCCATTCTCCATTCTCATTCTCCATTCTCCATTCCCCATTCTCCATTCTCCATTCTCCATTCCCCATTCCCCATTCTCCATTCTCCATTCTCCATTCTCATTTTTCATTCTCCATTCTCCATTCCCCATTCCCCATTCTCCATTCTCCATTCTCCATTCTCCATTCCCCATTCCCCATTCCCCATTCTCCATTCCCCATTCCCCATTCCCCATTCTCCATTCCCCATTCCCCATTCTCCATTCTCCATTCTCCATTCTCCATTCTCCATTCCCCATTCCCCATTCTCCATTCTCCATTCCCCATTCCCCATTCTCCATTCTCCATTCTCCATTCTCCATTCCCCATTCCCCATTCCCCATTCCCCATTCTCCATTCTCCATTCTCATTCTCCATTCTCATTCTCCATTCTCATTCTCCATTCTCCATTCTCATTCTCCATTCTCCATTCTCATTCTCCATTCTCCATTCTCCATTCTCCATTCTCATTCTCCATTCTCCATTCTCCATTCTCCATTCTCATTCTCCATTCTCCATTCCCCATTCTCCATTCTCCATTCTCCATTCTCATTCTCCATTCTCCATTCTCATTCTCCATTCTCCATTCTCATTCTCCATTCTCCATTCCCCATTCCCCATTCTCCATTCTCCATTCTCCATTCTCCATTCTCCATTCCCCATTCCCCATTCTCCATTCTCATTCTCCATTCTCCATTCTCCATTCCCCATTCCCCATTCTCCATTCTCCATTCTCCATTCTCCATTCTCCATTCCCCATTCCCCATTCTCCATTCCTCATTTTCCATTCTCCATTCTCATTCTCCATTCTCCATTCTTATTCTCCATTCTCATTCTCCATTCTCCATTATCATTCTCCATTCTCCATTCTCCATTCTCCATTCTCATTCTCCATTCTCCATTCACCATTCTCCATTCTCCATTCTCATTCTCCATTCTCCATTCTCCATTCTCATTCTCCATTCTCCATTCTCCATTCCCCATTCCCCATTCTCCATTCTCCCTTCTCCATTCCCCATTCTCCATTCTCATTCTCCATTCTCCATTCTCATTCTCCATTCTCCATTCCCCATTCCCCATTCTCCATTCTCCATTCTCCATTCTCCATTCCCCATTCCCCATTCCCCATTCTCCATTCTCCATTCTCCATTCTTCCTTCTCCATTCTCCATTCTCCATTCTTATCTCCATTCTCCATTCTCCATTCCCCATTCGTCATTCTCCATTTGCCATTCCCCATTCGTCATTCTCCATTCTCCATTCTCCATTCCCCATTCGTCATTCTCCATTCCCCATTCCTCATTCTCCATTCTCCATTCTCATTCTTCATTCTCCATTCCCCATTCCTTATTCTCCATTCTCCATTTTCCATTCTCATTCTCCATTCTCCATTCTCCATTCCCCATTCCCCATTCTCCATTCTCCATTCTCCATTCCCCATTCGTCATTCTCCATTCCCCATTCCTCATTCTCCATTCTCCATTCTCATTCTTCATTCTCCATTCCCCATTCCTTATTCTCCATTCTCCATTTTCCATTCTCATTCTCCATTCTCCATTCTCCATTCCCCATTCCCCATTCTCCATTCTCCATTCTCCATTCCTCATTTTCCATTCTCCATTCTCCATTCTCCATTCTCCATTCTCCATTCGTCATTCTCCATTCTCCATTCTCCATTCTCCATTCTCCATTCGTCATTCTCCATTCTCCATTCGTCATTCTCCATTCTCCATTCTCCATTCTCCATTCTCCATTCTCCATTCGTCATTCTCCATTCTCCATTCTCCATTCTCCATTCTCCATTCTCCATTCTCCATTCGTCATTCTCCACTCTCCATTCTCCATTCTCCATTCTCCATTCTCCATTCTCCATTCTCCATTCTCCATTCTCCATTCTCCATTCTCCATTCTCCATTCTCCATTCTCCATTCTCCATTCTCCATTCTCCATTCTCCATTCTCCATTCTCCATTCTCCATTCTCCATTCTCCATTCGTCATTCTCCACTCTCCATTCTCCATTCTCCATTCTCCATTCTCCATTCTCCATTCTCCATTCTCCATTCTCCATTCTCCATTCTCCATTCTCCATTCTCCATTCTCCATTCTCCATTCTCCATTCTCCATTCTCCATTCTCCATTCTCCATTCTCCATTCTCCATTCTCCATTCTCCATTCTCCATTCTCCATTCTCCATTCTCCATTCTCCATTCTCCATTCTCCATTCTCCATTCTCCATTCTCCATTCTCCATTCGTCATTCTCCACTCTCCATTCTCCATTCTCCATTCTCCATTCTCCATTCTCCATTCTCCATTCTCCATTCTCCATTCTCCATTCTCCATTCTCCATTCTCCATTCTCCATTCTCCATTCTCCATTCTCCATTCTCCATTCTCCATTCCCCATTCCCCATTCACCTTCCCCATTCGGCATCTTTCATTCCCGCTATAATTAACATCCTGTGGGACTGCCTTTCGGACAAGATCTCCAGCAGTTGAGAGATAATTAATTCTTTTGGCCTTAAGCGGGTAGCATTTAGCTTTAGGTAATTTTTATTTTCATGTATTTGCATTTCGTTGCATGTCTTCATTTATGAATCACAAGGCGTTCTGTTTTCGTCTGAGTAACATCTGAGAGGCATGACAGCAACGACATGAATGCGCATGCAAACCTTTCTAATCTTTTGTTTACCAGAAGTAGTCTATCATTCTTTGACTGGCCATAATCGGACATTTTTTTTTTTTTTACTAGTCTGAAGGTGGCATCCGGTCTTGTTTGGCCAGATCATGCGACCTGCGCTGGTTCCCAGTCTGCGGGTCTCATTGCGCATGTACCAAATCGGAGCATGAGCCTCGAAGGGTGCGTTTGCTGGAAATTGGTGATATACAGCGAGTGAAGATTATTTTACTCGGTATAAGAGGTGAGAGAACGACAGATTGTTCAACTTGTTTTCGGTTTTTCTACGGTTTCTTTCGGCAAGAACCTTCAAGAAAATCATTGTATCCTTTATTCACATCTGTTTATTGCATGTTCACTTTAAAACCAACTGTTCAAGCTTTCGATAAATCACAGATACATCTTCATACGATTGTGATAGCTCAGAAAGGCTGCGAAAAAGCGGTACAATCATTTTTGAAAGTGGTCGTCACGTTTGAATTAAGCCGGTGTGGGCATATATGTACTAACTAGTAGTCTGGTTATGGAGAAATATGATTTCCATTGCTACATTTCACTTCCACACGGTCAGTGATACGCGACGGTTAACTTGACGGTTTTACATCAAGCTTGAAACACGAACAAAAAAACAATTCGAATTTTAAAACTTGGAGCAATTATAGAGTGTGCTATTAGCCGAAGTGCATTGGTAATTTTAAAAAAGTGTGCTTAATTCTAAGCTACGCATGTTTTGTAACGTCGCCAACACATCAGTCTATACTTTGCGATCCACAATCGTTTGTGACTTCTTATCGTGAGAGAAACGTTTTAAAAATTCATTTGTCTTTATGACCAAGGTGATCAACACATCTTCTAAAACAGTTTTGAAGGAAGCATCTTCACTGTAAGGTCTGAAGGCTAATCTAAAATTATCAGGGTTGTTGTTGGTAGAGTAGTATATCTCAGTCTCTTGTGTCAGATAATTGTCAGAATAGTTTTACATGATAAGTTGAATTTAACAGATCGCAGAAGAGGTCAAACTGTTGGAAGAACATTAGGGACACACTTGGCCTGACCTCTTGTGCCCTCCCTTTCCCCCCTTTTATTCATACCACAATTTGACATCATCTGTGATCTATTACTGAACTGATACATGGAGACATGGAATTTTTATGTTAAGGTGATTCCTCAGTTTTGCTCTGTGCATCCTTTAATGCTCATTAAAAACCACGTAATTAAGGGAGTGAGTGTACATAAATTCCGAGGTATAGTTTTCAATCCATGGATCAGGTAAAGATGTATGATAGTCTGTAGCTCCTAAATTAGACATGTATCTTTTTTTTTTATAATTTCAGTGTACAAGATATCCCCTTTGAATTGGGGAAATTAAAAAAAATTATATGAAGGGAAAAAAGATAAAGCTAAAGTGTGCAAGAAGCCATTACTTGAGGATGCAAATTATGACCTAAAGGGAATGAATTGAGGAACATTCTTAACTCAATGTCATTTAAATTTGCATGATTTTCCCACAAATTATAAATCAAGTTTTTCAATACCCTTGAGACTTTTTACTTATCAAGTCTTTTTCAAGTGTTACTTGAAAAACCCTTGCTTTCAGTTACAGCAAAATGTATCGTGAACTAATGAAATGACATGCGTGATTAGTGCCATTACAAGCATAAATGGGGTTAGTTTGGCCCATTATATCTCCAAAACAAGCTGAATGACCTATCTTTTTTATTATATGTATCAAAATGCACATTGGTAAGGAACATTTAAGGCATGTTTAAGAAAAGATTTCTGATAACTTTTTTTTCTGAGGAATCACCTTAAATAGAGAAACTTTGCATTCAATGTCATTGCACTACACTGTTTATTCAACTTTGGCATCTTTCCTTGGCAAATATTAAGGGTAACACCTATGGGTTTCAATTATTTTTTGGTATGAAGCCTTGCTTTTTATCAACCACACAAAGAGTATATGGTTTGTTTTCATAAAATGACACTGATACAAAAACTTAACAGTTATTTTTTTTAATATTACACAAAATGTTTAACAGAGCAGTCTTTGAGCCAGGATCTTTCATAGTTCTTCACCTCCCTGTGTTAAGTTAAAGAAAAAACCAGTGTTGGTCACAAAGTAGTATTTGGTAGCCATACATGTGCCTTGACAGGTACTCTACCTTGTTGCCTCAAAATAGCCTTTAGCCATGTAAGTTGTTTAGTTCAAAATGTAAAGTAAGGTGAGCCATTATGAACTCTGATGAAAAAAAAAACCAACCTGAAGCAAGGGAAAATGCAAGTAACTTATTTATTATATTAAGCTGGCAACCTCCAGTAGGTGCCCACCCTGATTAAGTGCACACCCTGTAGGTAGGAAAAGTTAATAAGCAACCAGCTGTGAATAAGCATCACAAGCCCCACGAAGAACTGAAGTGCACAGGAGAAGTATTGTTTCAAAATGAACTTACCACTTTCTGATTGGCAAGAAAAATTTAATTACAGCCAAGTTGTAATAAGGGCTCTCCTTGAATAAGTGCCCCTTCTCAAGGTCCACAAATTTACATGTAACAAGTGCTCAGGGCAAAAAATAGAATAAATGCAGAAGCTAAGTCTTGGCTGGAGTTAGTTGTGAAGCATAACTAATGCAATTCTGTAATTTTTTTGACACTGAATAGAAAATTTCCTTATTCAGTCATTAAAGTGAGTTTGCTGTTCATTTGATCTTAACAAATTCATTGCTTTAAGTGATTTTTGCTATTTACAATGTGGGCACCAATACTATATGTCAACAGATGTAAAATAACAGGAATTTGTATAAGGGCTATATTTTGCAAAGACACATTTGCATGGATGTGGTTATTTTTACAATTTCATCTTTTCCATTTCAATTTATATGCCTAAATTTTATAGGAAAAGTTTGGAGAAGAAAGTTTAAAGGAAACTCTACTATCAAACTTCAGTTAAATGCGAATAATTCATGGAAAAGTTGTATAACATCTATTTTTAGAGGAGAAAATATGATCCTGGCACATTCAAAATTCTCTACAGTATTCACTAAATTTAGTTAACATGTCAGTTTTGTCCTTTGTGTATTTATGATTAAACATACTCAAAATAAAAATATGTTGTGGGTTAACCAATGGTATGTGGTACTTACCATTCTGTCAAATAGATTAACTTGCCAGTCACTGTAGGCATGTGTTGCTGGCATATTACCATGGGTGGCCTGTACGTTTCCTACAGGAAAACCTATTTGGCTGTAAAAAAAATTACTTATTCATAACTGGTTCAGGATAATCAGCAATGGAGAAATTCTCAGTATCCTCAGTTTCAAACAATAACATTGGTGCTTCTGAGGATTTATAGTAAACTAGTGATAATGAGCCACAGGGATAACTGGTATTGGATAATCAGTGATGTTAATATTCTTAAAATCTTCTTTTTCTTTAAGGATAGCTGGTGTTTCAAAGTATATACAGTATGATGATTAAAATAATGTCATGCTATGCACAAGGTGCTGAATTCTGACATTATTATGACAGTAATTCTCATCATTTACCTTGGGTGGATATTTGGTGTATCAGCAGTTATCTGTGTAAAGGAAATTATAATTCAGAGCTGTACAAAAATAATTATTATAATTTCTTTGTTAGTTACTTGATAAATGTGTGTGTGAACTACTTAACAGTGTCAATATTTGCACTCACTTTTCTGCAAGTTTGACAGATTGAAAGCCAGAATACAGACAGCTGCTTTAAGTGGGTTTATATTAAAAATTTAGCTTAAGGAGGGATGAGGGAAGTAGTCATTTAGTGAGGAAGGACTCTGAATTTTAAGCTGGCCACCTTTTTTGAAAATACTGCATAATGATTAATAGTGATAATAGGACAGAGTGGTGTCCAATTTGGTCTGTGATCATATGAGTGATTAACAAACTCGGATGACTGGGAAGCGGTGCCTGACATGTCAATCACTTGTAAGATTACTGACAGAATTGGACAACACAAAATCCTGTTAGCAATTAATCATAACCATTTCAATTTCCAGAAAAAATGTACATTTAGGGCAAACATCTCCAATAAGGACAATGTCTAAAGCAAAAAATTTGGAAATTTGCAAGTGTTTTTTTTTTTCAGGGTAAGTGGTTGTTGCTCTAGTTATTGTGATCAATTCTGTGATTGGTAGATTTCGCTGAGTGGACTAAGTATGATTGGCTGCTTCAACTGTTGGATTACAGCTGTCTGATTATAAGCAACAGTCTGATTACAACTGTACAGAGTGATTAGTGATATTTAAAGCAGCTGATGCCTCAATCACATTTGAGGAAATTGTAATGGTTATGATTAATCTAGTTATAGTCTCTCTTCTTACCCCTAGGTCCTGTATCTGAATTTGGGACAAGGTGAATGCCACATCTTCTCTATAATGAGTTGAGCAAGAAATAGGTAAGTGTAATTGCTATAGCCTGTGTCAAGTGAAATGTCCTAAATGATGTGCATACATTATGAATATTTATTGAAACTTATTATGCAAGTATGTACATATTGACTTGACAGTGATGAGAAGACTTCTAGTTACTACAGTAACTGGTCATGTACACATGTGCAGGTGTAACAGTGATGAAGTGTTTGAGTATGTGGGTGTCAATGATAGTCCAATAGCCTACTCATACATTAGACAAAAAAATTTGTTTAGGAATTCCCTCTATTTTTAGTGTCTGTATCTGCTTGATGTAAGTGTCTATCCACTCCTAGTTAATTTTCAATGAACATGGGTGTGAAAATTGGGATAATAATGTTGATTATTAAAGGAGTCTGCATCATGCATGGCCTGCTTAACACAGGTCTTACAATAAAAAATTCTAGTGGGACAAACAGGAAAAAATCAATGTGTTTTTTTCTTTAACCTTAAGTCATGTTCATTTACAATTTACATTATATAGTCATCTCAAGTAATTATGTAAAGGTACATCTCAAAATGAAAGAACAATGATTTATTACAAGGTAATAACACTCCCATGAGTGACCAGGCAGAATTTCTCCTTAAAATACTAATTAAATATCAACCAGATAAGTGACAAGAATAAAAAAAAAATTTAAATTTGGGGATAATTAGTTGATCCAATACAAAATTCTCTGAACTAACATTATAAGAATTGATCAGTAGCACGCTTGTCACGTACAAATTGAAAAATCACGGATTTGCTTGAATCTTTTAAGAATTTCTCGGCGCACAATGATCAGATCTGCTTGAGACTTTCCACAATTGTTACAAATGTGTTAAAGATGGTTTTGGACTAAGCAGAAGCAGAATAAAGGATCTCTGAAAATATTGAATTGGAGCCGAATTGTAAAGTTAGCGACAGAAACATGGCGTCACGCGTAACATGCGTCGGCTTCACTATTCACTGTTTTCCTGTTTTTGCCCACTGAAGCCTCGTTTATAACCGTAAGACTTCACACAGATAATGAAAATAGTTCCTTTTTGAGCAAAGTGGCAACCAAAATCCTGAAAATTTGAGCTAAATCTTAAAATCAACGAAAGTGTTCACCACTTGACGCGTCACGCTTTAAAGCTTAGGAGGGAGAGATAATTTTAAATTCATTTTGCGAGTCATAATTCCTGAGTTACAGAACAATTTAACCTCAAAATGCAATGCAATTTCTTTTCGTTTTTTGGTGTTTTTGTCGAAACGTTGTCGAGATATGAGTTTTTTTCTGCGTCCGAAACAGTTGGCGAGCGCTGTGATCTGCCGCGCGATAGAACCAGTCAATGAATTTCCTAATCGCATTGTTTGCGACAAGTGCACTGGAGCATGTCAACTTTGACATAAACAAAATGCTCAAATGACAAGCTAAATTTTGGGACCAAACTCGATCGAATCCGTTAAAAGCCGACGAAAATATTAGCATTTAAGTTCATCCGAAACATTAGGTCTACAATTTTGATCCTCACGGAATATACGCGATCGAATTTATAGCTAAAACAAGCGCGACGCGTTTGTCATTTTGACGGCTTCCATTACTTCCAAATCATCCCAAAGTCTACTTAATCAGTAAGGACTGTTTTAGATTTCCTTATTAAGAAGTAAAATATTACATCAGATGAGGAAATGAGCGGGAAACTTCCTAAGTACATACCGCATGTTTCAAGCATGCAGTCAAGTGCTGTTTGTTCACAAGCACAAGGCCGTGAAATTAAATGCAAAGATTAAGGATTCTAGAGTTCTAGGATTCAGATGTGGCGAGAAAAAAAACCATATTCCTTGAAACACGGTATTAATGCATTTTTTTACAACCAAAAAAAAAAAAAAAAAAAAAAAATGGGGGCGTGGCTGCATTGCATCATGAGTAATAGAAAATTTGCTTGAAATGCGTCCGAATCGACCGAAATGACATAATTTCAAGATAGGAACCAATTTCCTTCACTTTCCGACTTAATTCTAAAAAGAAATGATTCTTAAATCAATATTTTTCAATCTTACCCCAATGTTACGCTTTTGTACATCAGAACTGTGCTCCTGATCAATTGTATAATTGACAGTAAGGAGAATAACAACTTTGATCTGGGAGTTAAAGGGTTAAGCTTCAGAATTAAGTGTACACCCAGCCAGTCACCAGCAGAAAAACCTATTTGGCTGTAATAACAAATCACTTATTCATAACTGGTTCAGGATAATCAGCAATGGAGAAATTCTCAGTATCCTCAGTTTCAAACAATAAAATTGGTGCTTCTGAGAATTTATAGTAAACTAGTGATAATGAGCCACATAGGGATAACTGGTATTGGATAATCAGTGATGTAAATATTCTTAAAATCTTCTTTTTCTTTAAGGATAGCTGGTGTTTCCAAGTATATACAGTATGATGATTAAAATCATGTAATGCACAAGGTGCTGAATTCTGACATGATTATGACAGTAATTCTCATCACTTACCTTGGGTGGATATTTGGTGTATCAGCAGTTATCTGTGTAAAGGAAATTATAATTCAGAGTTGTACAAAAATAATTATCATAATTTGTTTGTTAGTTACTTGGTAAATGTGTGTTTGAACTACTTTACAGTGTCAATATTTGCACTCACTTTTCTGCAAGTTTAACAAATTGAAAACCAGAAGACAGACAGCTACTTTAAGTGGGTTTATATTAAAAATTTGGCCTAGGGAGGGATGAGAGAATTAGTCATTTAGTGAAGAAGGACTCTAAATTTTAAGCTGGCCACCTTTTTTAAAAGTACTGGATAATGATTTATAGTGATAATAGGACAGAGTGGAATCCAATTCAGTCTGCAATCATACAAGTAATTAGCAAAATTGGATGACTGTGAAGTGGGAGTGTGATTTGTCAATCACTGATATGATTACTGACAGAATTGGACAACACAAAGTCCTGTTAGCAATTAATCACAACCATTACAATTTCCAAAAACAAAAAGTACATTTAGGACAAACATCTCCAATAGGGACAATGTGACAATTCCCAGTTTTTTGTTTTTCAGGGTAACTGGTTGTTGCTATAGTTACTGTGATCAATTCTGTGATTGGTGAATTTAGCTGAGTGAACTAAGTATGATTGGCTGCTTCAACTGTCCGATTACAGCTGTCTGATTACAGCTGTCTGATTACAGCTGTCCAATTACAGCCAACTGTCCAATTACAACTGTACAGAGTGATTAGTGATATATAAAGCAGCTGATGCAATAATCACATTTGAGGAAATTGTAGTGGTTAAGATTAATCTAGTTACAGTCTCTCTTCTTACCCCTAGGTCCTGTATCTGAATTTGGGACAAGGTGAATACCATATCTTCTCTATAATGAGTTGAGCAAGAAATAGGTAAGTGTAATTGCTATAGCCTGTGTCAAGTGAAATGTCCTAAATGATGTGCATGCAGTATGAATATTTATTGAAACTTATTATGCAAGTATGTACATATTGACTTGAAAGTGATTACAAGACTTCCAGTTACCGCAGTAATTGGTCATGTACACATGTACAGGTGTAACAGTGATGAAGTGTTTGAGTCTGTTGGCGTCAATGATAGTCCAATAGCCTACTCATACATTAGACAAAAAACTTAAAGTTGTTGAGGAATTCCCTCTATTTTTGGTGTCTGTATCTGCTTGATGTAAGTGTCTATCCACTCCTGGTTAATCTTCAATGAACATGGGTGCAAAAATTGGGATAATAATGTTGATTATTAAAGGAGTCTGCATCATTCATGGCCTGCTTAACACAGGTCTTACAATAAAAAATTCTAGTGGGACAAACAGGAAAAAATCAATGGGGTTTTTAGTAATTGTAGTAATTGGTCATGTACACATGTACAGGTGTAACAGTGATGAAGTGTTTGAGTCTGTTGGCGTCAATGATAGTCCAATAGCCTACTCATACATTAGACAAAAAACTTAAAGTTGTTGAGGAATTCCCTCTATTTTTGGTGTCTGTATCTGCTTGATGTAAGTGTCTATCCACTCCTGGTTAATCTTCAATGAACATGGGTGCAAAAATTGGGATAATAATGTTGATTATTAAAGGAGTCTGCATCATTCATGGCCTGCTTAACACAGGTCTTACAATAAAAAATTCTAGTGGGACAAACAGGAAAAAATCAATGGGGTTTTTTTCTTAACGTTGAGTCATGTTCATTTACAATTTACATTATATAGTCATCTCAAGTAATTATGTAAAGGCACATCTCAAAATGAAAGAATAATGATTTATTGCAAGGTAATAACACTCCCATAAGTGACCAAAACAAAATTTCTCCTTACAATACTAATTAAATATCAACCAGATAAGTGACAAGAATAAAAAAAAAATTTAAATTTGGGGATAATTAGTTGATCCAATACTAAATTCTCTGAACTAACATTATAAGAATTGTATGGTTGACAGTAAGGAGAATAACAAATTTTATCTGGGAGTTTAAGGGTTAAGCTCCAGAATTAAGTGTACACCTAACCAGTCACCTGCAGAAAAACCTATTTGGCTGTAAAAAAAATCACTTATTTATAACTGGTTCAGGATAATCAGCAATGGAGACATTCTCATTATCCTCAGTTTCAAACAATAAAATTGGTGCTTCTGAGAATTTATCGTAAACTAGTGATAATGAGCCACAGGGATAACTGGTATTGGATAATCAGTGATGTAAATATTCTTAAAATCCTCTTTTTCTTTAAGGATAGCTGGTGTTTCCAAGTTATACAATATGATGATTAAAATCATGTTATTCAATGCACAAGGTGCTGAATTCTGACATGATTTTGACAGTAATTCTCATCATTTACCTTGGGTGGATATTTGGTATATCATCAGTTATCTGTGTAAAGGAAATTATAATTCTGAGCTGTACAAAAATAATCATTATGATTTCTTTGTAAGTTACTTGGTAAATGTGTAAATGTGTGTGAACTACTTAACAGTGTCAATATTTGCACTCACTTTTCTGCAAGTTTAACAAATTGAAAACCAGAAGACAGACAGCTACTTTAAGTGGGTTTATATTAAAAATTTAGCTTAAGGAGGGATGAGGGAAGTAGTCATTTAGTGAGGAAGGACTCTGAATTTTAAGCTGGCCACTTTTTTTGAAAATACTGCTTAATGATTAATAGTGATAATAGGATGGAGTGGAGTCCAATTTGGTCTGTGATTATAAGAGTGATCAACAAACTCGGATGACTGTGAAGTGGGAGTCCGACATGTCAATCACTTGTAAGATTACTGACAGAATTGGACAACACAAAGTCCTGTTAGCAGTTAATCATAACCATTACAATTTCTGGAAAAAGTACATTTAGGGCAAACATCTCCAGTTGGGACAATGTCTAAAGCAAAAATTTGGAAATTTCCTGGTTTTTTTTTTTCCCTTTTTTTTCCTCAGGGTAGGTGGTTGTTGCTATAGTAATTGTGATCAATTCTGTGATTGGTGCATTTAGCTGAGTGGACTAAGTATGATTGGCTGCTTCAACTGTTGGATTACAGCTGTCTGATTACAGCCAACTGTCTGATTACAACTGTACAGAGTGATTAGTGATATATAAAGCAGCTAATGCAATAACCACATTTGAGGAAATTGTAGTGGTTAAGATTAATCTAGTTACAGTCTCTCTTCTTACCCCTAGGTCCTGTATCTGAATTTGGGACAAGGTGAATGCCATATCTTCTCTATAATGAGTTAAGCAAGAAATAGGTAAGTGTAATTGCTATAGCCTGTGTCAAGTGTAATGTCCTAAATGATGTGCATGCAGTATGAATATTCATTGAAACTTATTATGCAAGTATGTACATATTGACTTAACAATGAACACAAGACTTCCAGTAACCATAGTAATTGGTCAGGTACACATATACAGGTGTAACAGTGATGGAGTGTCTGTGTATGTGGGTGTCAATGATAGTCCAATAGCCAACCTATACATTAGACAAAAAACTTAAAGTTGTTGAGGAATTCCCTCCATTGTTGGTGTCTGTATCTGCTTGATGTAAGTGTCTATCCATTCCTGGTTAGTTAACAATGAACATGGGTGTGAAAATTGGGATTAGAATGTTGCTTATTAAAGGTGTCTGCATCATTCATGGCCAGCTTAACACAGGTCTTACAATAAAAAATTCTAGTAGAACAAACAGGAAAAAATCAATGGGGTTTTTTTCTTAATCTTAAGTCATGTTCATTTACAATTTACATTATATAGTCATCTCAAGTAATTATGTAAAGGTACATCTCAAAATGAACGAACAATGATTTATTGCAAGGTAATAACACTCCCATGAGTGACCAAGACAAAATTTCTCCTAACAATACTAATAAAATATCAACCAAATAAGTGATTAGAGTAAAGAAAATATCAATTTGGGGATAATTAGGTGATCCAATACTGAATTCTCTGAACTAACATTACAAGAATTGCATGGTTGACAGTAAGGAGAATAACAAATTTGTTATGGGAGTTAAAGGGTTAAGCTCCAGAATTAAGTGTACACCTAGCCAGTCACCTGCAGAAAAACCTATTTGGCTGTAAAAAAAAAATCACTTATTCATAACTGGTTGAGAATAATCAGCAATAGAGACATTCTCAGTATCCTCGGTTTCAAACAATAAAATTGGTGCTTCTGAGAATTTATAGTAAACTAGTGATAATGAGCCACATGAGGAAAACTGATATTGGATAATCAGTGATGTAAATATTCTTAAAATCCTCTTTTTCTTTAAGGATAGCTGGTGTTTCCAAGTTATACGGTATGATGATTAAAAGCATGTCATGCAATGCACAAGGTGCTGAATTCTGACATGATTATGACAGTAATTCTCATCATTTACCTTGGGTGGATATTTGGTGTATCATCAGTCATCTGTGTAAAGGAAATTATAATTCAGAGCTTTACAAAAATAATAATTATAATTTATTTGTTAGTTACGTGGTAAATGTGTGTGTGAACTACTTTACAGTGTCAATATTTGCACTCACTTTTCTGCAAGTTTAACAAATTGAAAACCAGAAGACAGACAGCTACTTTAAGTGGGTTTATATTAAAAATTTGTCCTAGGGAGGGATGAGAGAATTAGTCATTTAGTGAAGAAGGACTCTGAATTTTAAGCTGGCCATCTTTTTTGATAATACTGCTTAATGATTGATAGTGATAATAGATAATAGAACAGAGTGGAGTCCAATTGGTCTGTGATCATATGAGTGATTAACAAACTCGGATAACTAGGAAGCAGGAGTCTGACATGTCAATCACTTGTAAGATTACTGAAGGAATTGGACAACACAAAGTCCTGTTAGCAATTTATCATAACCATTACAATTTCTGGAAAAAAAAAGTACATTTAGGACAAACATCTCCATTAGGGACAATGTCTAAAGCAAAATATTTGGAAATTTGCAAGTGTTTTTTTTTTCAGGGTAAGTGGTTGTTGCTCTAGTTATTGTGATCAATTCTGTGATTGGTAGATTTCGCTGAGTGGACTAAGTATGATTGGCTGCTTCAACTGTTGGATTACAGCTGTCTGATTATAAGCAACAGTCTGATTACAACTGTACAGAGTGATTAATGATACATAAAGCAGCTGATGCCTCAATCACATTTGAGGAATTTGTAATGGTTATGATTAATCTAGTTACAGTCTTTTTTCTTACCCCTAGGTCCTGCATCTGAATTTGGGACAAGATGAATGCCATATCTTCTCTATAATGAGTTAAGCAAGAAATAGGTAAGTGTAATTGCTATAGCCTGTGTCAAGTGAAATGTCCTAAATGATGTGCATACAGTATGAATATTCATTGAAACTTATTATGCAAGTATGTACATATTGACTTGACAGTGATTACAAGACTTCCAGTTACCGCAGTAATTGGTTGTGTACACATGTACAGGTGTAACAGTGATGAAGTGTTTGAATATGTTGGTGTCAATGATAGTCCAATAGCCTACTCATACATTAGACAAAAAACTTAAAAACAGGACAAACAGGAAAAAACAAATGGGTTTTTTTTCTTAACCTTAAGTCATGTTCAGTTGTAATTTATATTATATAGTCATCTCAAGTAATTATGTAAAGTACATCTCAAAATGAAAGAACAATGATTTATTACAAGGTAATAACACTCCCATGAGTGACCAAGACAGAATTTCTCCTTACAATACTGATTAAATATCAACAGATAAGTGATTAGAGTAAAGAAAATATCAATTTGGGGATAATTAGTTGATCCAATGCTGAATTCTCTGAACTAACATTATAAGAATTGTATAATTGACAGTAAGGAGAATAACAAATTTGTTATGGGAGTTAAAGGGTTAAGCTCCAGAATTAAGTGTACACCTAGCCAGTCACTTGCAGAAAAACCTATTTGGCTGTAAAAAAATCACTTATTCACAACTGGTTTAGGATAATCAGCAATGGAGAAATTCTTAGTATCCTCAGTTTCAAACAATAAAATTGGTGCTTCTGAGAATTTATAGTAAACTAGTGATAATGAGCCACATGAGGATAACTGATATTGGATAATCAGTGATGTAAATATTCTTAAATTCCTCTTTTTCTTTAAGGATAGCTGGTGTTTCCAAGTATATACAGTATGATGATTAAAATCATGTTATGCAATGCACAAGGTGCTGAATTCTAACATTAGTATCACATTAGTATCACAGTAATTCTCTTACCTTGGGTGGATATTTGGTGTATCAGCAGTTATCTGTGTAAAGGAAATTATAATTCAGTGCTGTACAAACATTATTATAATTTCTTTGTTGCTTGATAAATGTGTGTGTGTGAATTAATTAACAGTGTCAATATTTGCATTCACTTTTCTGCAAGTTTAACAAATTGAAAACCAGAAGACAGACAGCTACTTTAAGTGGGTTTATATTAAAAATTTGGCCTAGGGAGGGATGAGAGAAGTAGTCATTTAGTGAGGAAGGACTCTGACCTACCTACCTTGGCAATCCCGCGCCATTGCTTTAAATCAATATATTCTCGTAGCGTAGAGATAAGAAAATTTCTCAAACATGGTTTGTGTGATTGTGATCTAATACCTAAGTTTCTTACTTGTTGCTTCGATTTCCTTTACTGTTCAAGTGCTGGTCAACCACTTAATAGTCATAATGGCGGCTTGGCTCAAGGCGAAAGTTGTTAACGATGAATTTAACATCTACATATTTCTCTCCGTTTCTTATGCGTTATAGAGCAAGTCTATACGATGTTAATGGTTTTTAACTCAGCCTTAACCACTCAATGCTCAGTGTTTTCATTATTTATTTAAACGTTTTCCAGGAAAATAGCGCTAAATATCGGTAACTAAGAGCATAATTCCTTGCTTTCTCCTTGGCATTCTTTCTCAGACGGGCCGTAAGGCTGCGAGATTCGCGGACTACTAAAGAATGTATTGTTAAAATGCGAAATTTTCTTACCTTAGGTGCGGTCTCAATTAAGCTTGAGGTCGGTTTGTGTGTAAAAGCGGTTTTTGCATGAGTGGTGCAGTATGTGATTGAGGCAACTATTGGAACCAGGTGAGTCCCTGGCTGAGGCCCTTTGAAAATTTATTTATGGTTGGCTGAGTTTTGATGGAGGATCAGAAAAACAGTGGGCACAGAGGACCAGAGGAACAGTGGCACAGAGGACCAGTGGAATAGTGGGAACAGAGATCCAGAGGAACAGTGGGCACTTGGGCCAGTGGAACAGTGGGTACAGAGAACCAGTGGAACAGTGGGAACAGAGGACCAGAGGAACAGTGGACCAGAGGAACAGTGGGCACTTGGGCCAGTGGAACAGTGGGTACAGAGAACCAGTGGAGCAGTGGGTACAGAGGACCAGTGGGTACAAAGGACCAGAAGAACAGTGGGTACAGAGGACCAGAGGAACAGCGAGACCAGAAGAACAGTGGGCACAGAGGACCAGTGGGTACAGAGGACCAGAGGAACATTGGGAACAGAGGAATAGTGGGAACAGAGGAATAGTGGGAACAGAGGAATAGTGGGAACAGAGGAATAGTGGGAACAGAGGAATAGTGGGAACAGAGGGATAGTGGGAACAGAGGAATAGTGGGAACAGAGGAATAATGGGCACAGAGGACCAGAGGACCAGTGGGTACAGAGGACCAGAGGAACAGTGGGCACAGAGGACCAGTGGGTACAGAGAACCAGTGGAGCAGTGGGTACAGAGAACCAGTGGAGCAGTGGGTACAGAGGACCAGTGGGTACAGAGGACCAGAGGAACAGCAAGACCAGAGGACCAGTGAGTACAAAGGACCAGAGGAACAGTGGGAATAGAAGAATAGTGGGAACAGAGGAACTGTGGGCACAGAGGACCAGTTAGTACAGAGGGACAGTGGGCACAGAGGACCAGAGGAACAGTGGATACAGAGGACTAAAGGAACAGTGGGTATAGAGGACCAAAGGAACAGTGGGCACAGAGGAACAGAGGGAACAGAGGAACAGTGGGTACAAAAGACCAGGGGAACAGTGGGTACAGAAGACCAGAGAAAAAGTGAGTACAGAGGACCAGAGGAAGTTTGGGTGTAGAGGAATGGGAGAACAGTGGGGAACATGGGAAAAAAGGATCGGAAAGAAGCCCCGATTATTAAGTTGCGAAGGTTGATATATTTAGTTATTTGCCATGTTGTCGTTTGAGTTTTATTTGTGAGCAAAGTAAATTGTAAGAGCTATTCTTAGGTTAAATGAATTTTAAATATTGATATTAATGTTTGAGTACATTATAGTCCCATATAAAAATTGAATTAAAGAGTTGCGGCTAATATAACTATTTTTAAAACCTTTTCTCAAGTTTCATGAAAAAATTATCGAGAACTTGTAATATGTTACAGCTTAATATAGCAACAAGATCTATTCATTTTCGAAGTGACTGTTTGTCTTATGCGCAACAATAACAAAAATTCAACAAAGCTTTAAAAAATTTATGGCATTCCTCAGCACGTTTGATGGTGTTCACTTCTTTGAGGAACATAGTTCAATTTGTCTTTTCAATAACGCAGCCTTACGGTCAGTTTGAGAAAGAATACAAAGGAGAAAGTAAGGAATTACGCTCTTAGTTAGCGATATTTAGCGCTATTTTTGTTCCTGAAAAACGTTTATATAAATAATGAAAACACTGAGCATTGAATGGTTAAGGCTGAGTTAAAAACCATTAACATCGTATAAACTTGTTCTATAACGCATAAAAAACGACAAAGAACTCCTCCCTCGTCAGTGCTCCCTCTCGTGACGGTTCTCCTTTCATATGGAGGTAGGCTTGCGAGGTATGCTTTTTCAAGTTTTGGAAATCATACTTTCGCCGTTTACGTGGTGCGCCGCACTCAATATTTGCTTGTTTTTCTTTCTTCTTTACTTCTTCGCCTATCTTTTCTTCTGGTTCCGAGAGATAATTTTCTCGACAGACGTAGTCGTAGTACCCACAACCAGCAGCATTAAATGATATAAACAACGAAGGCATACCATGTAACTGTTGACGTGGCAGTATAGGAATAGTTGGGAAGTTTTCCAGAGATGAAAAGATCACAATTGGCATTTTTAAGACGTTAGCCATGGCTAGAACCATAAGATTTCCCAGCTCTCCAGTAAAATAACCACGATGGGATCGTTTTCAAATTGTCAGTGGTTACCACTGGTCCTCTGTACCCACTGGTTCTGTGGTCCTCTGTTCCCACTGTTCCTCTGTACCCACTGGTTCTCTGGTCCTCTGTACCCTCTGGTCCTCTGTACCCTCTGGTCCTCTGTACCCTCTGGTCCTCTGTACCCTCTGGTCCTCTGTACCCTCTGGTCCTCATTGTCCACTGTTCCTCTGGTCCTCTGTGCCCATTTTACCACTGGTCCTCTGTTCCTACTATTCCTCTGTTCCCCCTGTTCCACTGGTCCTCTGTACCTACTGGTCCACCGTGCCCACTGTTCACTGATCCTCTGTAACCACTCGCTTTACCCTTCTGCTACATCTATCAGTTAATTATTAGTTATTTCAGAACCCGGTATATGAGAAACTACCTCAGGTTCCGAAGGTAACTGTGTTCAGCAGTGGTTCAAAACCCTCGAAATATCTCTACATCATCGTGATGTTTTAAGTACGGAAAGTCATCGTTGGCCACGGTAGCGCTTAAAAGCAAAAGATTAAAGAAAAATAGGAACCTTTCCTAAGTATTAAGTGGAAATGGAATGATAAATAATAAAGCAAGGATCATTCACTGGCTTCGCAGAAGCGTGGTCGTGTGTGTCAGTTAATTTTAGGGTTGCTTTTAGTTTCTTTTTCTTTTTTTAAGTGCGCTTTGTGCCGCTTGAGGTGCAATTATGTAATGTTTTGGTCAGCATCAAGTTAGTTTTTGGATGCGAAAGGTATAAATGGCCCGCTTGTAAACCTCGCCAAAATACATGTGCAATTGTTAAAAACATTTTTGGATTGCCCCTTATCGGCTTCCGTAATCCCTATGGAGGGGTAGAATCACTTAAAAAAAAATCGACACTAGCCCTAACAATTGACGTTGTATGGTAGCGATTTATACTTATCACAAACGATAGGTGGTAACACTGGCGATCGACATTGTTACAATTGCTGTATTTTAAGAACAACACAAGTGATGAAGGGTCAACACCATCGATTGTTACGAGAAACTGCGATTGATATTTAGTGCTATCGATCTGCCTCAGAACACCAAACAAGGAGATTAAATTGTAGGTGAAAGTCTGTGACTTTTTAAATACGACAGGTTGCCCAATAATTTTTAAGTAATTTTTGATGACTTCATCCGGAAATTGAAACTATTTATAATGGAACAATTTTAACAATGAGTGGGCGACTGTTTATGTTAAAGCGAGATCTAGAATTTATAATAAGAATAAGAAAGTCAGCTTCGATGTACTGCTCTTTGGGTAGTCCAACCATCAATGTCTGTTAATTAAGACTAGAAGAGAATTATTGACCAAAAAAAAGCCCTTAATTTTGAGGTTTATTTATACGGATATGACATGAACTGTCATAAGTTAAAAGGGTACGATCTCCATGTTTCCAAATCTAGGTTTATCAGAGCGTATTGTAGGTATAACAACAAATGGAGGCTGATTGAAGACCACAGAAAAACATAAGAAAGATATCTAGTGGCAATGGGGAACGTTTGTTTTTTCGGTGGTCGCTCGCTTCTCCCATGAACGCCGCTGGTTTTGCAGTTTTGCCATTGTTGTACTCAGGAATTTTCCCTGGGACAAATCCCTTTCAAGTAGTAAAATGTTTTCGAAGCAGGAGTTAATCTTGCAAGTGTAGCTTTTTTATGCTGTGAAACTTTCTGGGTCTGACTTCCTTCACTAAAGTAGTATTTTCCGTCGATGACTCAGTGTCTCCTGTGACGCGAATGTTTTTCTCCGTATGACAAAGGGATTGCAACATCTTTAAAAGGGCAAAAATCTGTGCTAAACAGATGATGGTTGGGGTTTGATCGCCCACGCAAATACAACAGGTGGTGGCGAAGTCACTCCCCACTTCGTCTATGTTCTTTCCAATATTACCAATCTGACAGACACTTCTTAGCTGGGCCACAGCATCGTAGAGCTGTGATGCTTTATCTAACAGGAAAAAATTGTAATATTACACTCCATTCTCAACATGCAAATTCTCCCATCCCAGTGGTACTAGTGGGGTGACTGTCCATGATTGAAGACAATTTATCTTTGGTGTAACTTTCTTTATTACCTCTACGTGTTCTTATACTGCGCGAAGAAATTTGATACTGATCATACCCCGGTATTTCTCAAATGTAGTTCTTACCCTCTAGTTCAATTTTCAGTCTTTGATTTTCTTGCTTCAGTAATTCTTCGTTCTTTTTCAGCCCTTTTATAACCTCTCCTGGACCATGAGCATTTTCGTTTGGATGCAGAGCAATAGAACACCAGTACTGTGATCTTAATGCTTGACGGTGATGGCTGGTTATCTAAGTGTTACGTAACTTCTTGGCGATGTACTGCACCCTGTTGTACACGGCGGTGCCAAGGCGAGTGCGAGAGGAGGACGACAATTTATACCCGGCGATTCTGGACAAGTTGTCATGTGGAGCTCAAATAATTGACTGGGATTGCGAAGGCTCCTCCGTTCCCAAAAAGCCTCTCCATTCAGTCGCACATAGAACAAGGGATTGTAACTGTTTAATAATGGCACAGACATGAATAAGAGAGCGCTGAAGAGAGCTCCCGATCAACGCGTTGCATTTCTTGCACGGATCACATTTTCAATGAGTCACAGAACTTGAACTTTTCTCAAGCGTTTTTGCGGCACATTTGCTGTGGCTGGTGATGGTGTTTATCTAAATTAGATCTCAACAGGCGACAATAATATGAGTCGATAAGGCGTTGTCAATGGTTACGCCTAAACAAACCTGTCGGTTTTAACCATGTTTATTAAACATGTTATGAAAAGTTCTTTCCATGTGTTTAAGCGACATAGCAATTCCCATGATTATTGGAGTTGTTTTTATTTTGTCGTGAACATGATCGACGCGTTACGAGATTTTTCTTCAGAATAAATATCTAGAAGTAGGAAACAAAACTTGTTAACATTTCACTACGATTTCAAAGTTTACAAAGTTCTTGTGTGGTAGCGTTTCGTTTTGACGTGGAGATGGAGGTTACAATACAATATACTCGCGGGAGTTTTGAAAGAAGTCAGTTCTGTTCTCATAGGGTTCATCTGTGGCAAAAACAAGAGAGAGATTAGAAGTCGTTTCAGAAATTCTGGCAAAGCCAGAACTTTCAACCGTCAAAACCATGCAAAGGTTTGTGTAACGCTTCAATGGAAACTTAACTGTCATTACCACATGCTAAAACAGAGGTTGTGGTATTAGCTCGAGAGAAATCCAGCCTTGATGTGAATCAAAAGAGTCTTAAGGTGGCTCGACTGGATTTTTCAAAAGTCATACTGTTCAAGTTTGAAAATTAACTACGACGCCACGAGCAACGTTATGGTAAAACAATTACCACAGCTGTATTACAAAAAGATGAAAGTTTGTTGTGATTGGTGTTATGTTGACATCGGAGTTTCCATAGCAAGGTAATGACGTCATGACAGTTTTTGCTTTCGTTCGTATTTCTCAGTACCATGAGGTTTTTTCGTAAATCGCTCACTGGAGCTTTTATCTCTTGTTATTGCCTAGATGTTGGCCAAGTTTGAACAAATTCAATGAGAGCATTTTTGAAAATTTTGAGGATGAAGTTTTGAGGGTTAAAAATACAGTAAAAACATTGTTGTCGAGATAATTTGGTGATATCTAAAGAAAACGATGCGCCTTGGGAATGCCGCTATACCACGTAGTTGCTTTATTCCACTTCAAATTGTATGTAAAAAGTTGGCGAGATTGCTCTTACCGATTGTGAGAAAAAAGGGTTTGATGCCTTTGCATTCAGATGCTCTTGTTGTCATTTTTGCGTATAATTTGGTCTATGCCAACAAATATTGTAATATTTTAAAAACTGCTCGATAGATTTTTTTAAAAAATCGTCAGTGCTAAGTTGTATTTTCATTGTATACGGCCTGCAGTTTTCAAGGTTATTGATAAAATTGGGCCTCAAAAGTACTAATTTGTTATCCCCCATATCGTGTTTACAAGTGAGCGACCTCATTATTCACAGGCATTGTTTTAAATTCTCATATCCGCGTGCACAACTTCAGCAAAAAATGAATTTGCATCAATTAGAAAGTTCGACTGCATTCGGAGATTTTTTCCGAAACATGTTAATATAAACTGAAATTTTAATGAGCTGATTTTTAAAGGCATTTGTCACGCAATTATGCTGTAATGCAGCAATGCCGAGGGTATCTCTGACGAGGAAACGGAAAACTGTTGCTCTGCAGAAAAACCAACTGACCGAGCACTCGCAAAGAAAGCTCCACGGAGCTCGTGAAAACAATTAACAGTTGTCTCGGAGCTAGAAAATCATTCACAGACGAGGACAGACGAGGAAAAAAAGCCATATATTTTGTTTATTTATTTTCTCACCGTGGCATAGTCGCGTTTCCTTTTATTTAAATTTGTATTACATGTCTTATCTGAAATGTTCATTTAATTACCAAGTATTATTGTTTAACAATTATAATATACAGAATCATATATGTATTTATATAAGCGATTATTCTTAAATAAATATTATAACTTTAACAAACGTGAATCGGGAAGATAAAAGTCAATAAACAATTTTCTGAACAAACTCTGATATTCTTTCTTTTTTTCTAATTTTTACATCGATCACCTGAAACTGCAAGGAGAGGCATTGCTGCCAACTAATGATAATAACATTCACCACTGAGATATTACATCTCTAAACAAAACTATAATTATCTAATGTCTCCTTAGAAAAAAAATACTAATAGCCAACATAATCTTAGCAAAATAAAAAATATACAACAAGGGGGTTTGGTTCGGCATTTGCGACAGTATTATCCTGTAAGTTGTCTGTAACAAACTTTGACGAGCTTTCTTTTTCTTGCTTTTAAATCATAATCACCAAGACATTCCCGCCGGTAAATGAAAACATCGATATCATTCATCAATGAAAACCTTAATCTAAGATTGCATTCGTACAAAATAGTTAACCACTGCTGTGAGTATGTTTAGGTTTTTCGTCACCCTTGGCTTACTCCGCTTTTCTTGAATTTGCTCAAAGGACTCTGGAAGAGCTAGCACCGCTAACAGAGCTTTCGTTCCACCTTTCTTGTAAACACCCTGCATTGTTTCGTAGTCAAGCCCGGCCTTTCCCATTTTCTCCTTCATTCCTTCGGAGACCGGGAGGCGATGCAGCGTGGACTTTCGGGATTTTGCCTCTTGTGCTGAGTTCATTTTTTTTACGAACAGTTCTGCAGGAACTGCGTGCGTCTGAATTCTTTCAACAGATACTTGCAGAGGGGACTGAAATAAAATACGCGACAAGGCGGTAGCATCTTCTTGTGCATCATGTGCATCAAACTTTTCTTTCAGTAAAACTTCGTAAACGTCGGACAAAGATTTGCTCTTGCAGGAATACAAAGGGCTACCTTTCTGCTTCATTTCTGTCGAAACAATCTTTAGAGAGTCCACAAGGACAACACCAGTAGCCAGGAACAATTCAAGGAGATTGTTCCTTCTCAGAGCATTGATCAGAACTGGGAAGTCAAACTTTTCACCATTGTGTGCAATAAGGACAACTTGGAAGGAACGGGACTGCTGTTTTAGGAAACTGCAAAAATCACTGAGACCCTGAGTTTGCGATACGGCCTCCAGTTCTTTCCCTCTTCTCAATAATGTTTTTCTGCCCTTACAAAACTCTACACTTATACCGTGGACTTGCGTCGCTGACTGGCCAATAATTCGATTTTCTGGAAAAAGGTTTACCGAAAATGATTTGGTTTCAGCATTTGGTGGAATGCATGAAATCTGCAGAATATCCGATTTCCGGTCTAGACCTGTTGTTTCTATGTCGAGGGCCAAATGAAGAAAACGTGAACGTTGTTGGATTACAGGTAACTCGGAGACTTCCTGGCTGTTCCCTTCGTTGGATTTTGGGAGATCATCGGTATAATCATTAAACTCCTCCTTTGTCAGACATGCCTTTAGATCGTTCATGGTTGCATTCGTGATGGCGGCTTTCTCTTTGTCGCTCTGTTGCCAGCCGATCCCTGTCTCGTACGTTGCTGACTCGCGTTTCTCAGCAGAATTGGTCTTTTGATTCTTTTTCTTTCGAGAGTTTCTTCTCGCTTTTTTGAACTCTTTTGTTGACTTTCGCTCGCCATCCCTTTTCCTTTTCTTGTCAATTTTGTCGGTGTTCTGTTCTGTGATATGCGTCTGTGCCAGACCCATTTTTTCCGTGGCTAATGTCAGATATCTGTTCCCTTTGTTAAACTGAGCTATTCCTGCAGCGGTTCTAAAGTCGCTGCTTTGCGAGCCTCCATAATATCTTATTTTCGGCGCTTTCGAGCCAATGGAACTGTTTACACTTTCATTTCTCTGTGATGAGCCCGCTGGGGCCAGCTTTTTCACGGAGTCATGAGAAAGAAATGGTCGAATAGCTTCTTCCAAGGTTGCACGTAAATCTTCGCCCGTCAGGTCCTTGCCTCCTGGAAGACTTCCGTGCTTGTAGCTTTCAGGGTCTTTTTTGTATCCACACCAGGAATTGCTGCAGTTATCGTGTTTGCCAAACGCGTGTGGTACGATAGAGGTGAGCCCTTCGAGTAATGAGGATGGCTGGCCCTTGTTTTGGTTAACACAGTAGGTGAAGCTCTTTTGGATGTAGGATATCACGTTAGGAGTCAACCCTTTAATCTTTCCTTTAGCCATGTATAATCTCGTTCCCAGTGTACGACTTGCATGATTCACATCACTCCATTTATCAATGTCGTAGTTAACCAGCGTTTTGAGATGGTTTTCTGTGACGCTGTCGTCATCTCCCACATAAGTCGAGTAAATCACTCCACTTTTCGGGGCGCTTGAAAAAAGCTCGACTGCTACGTTTGCCTCCATACTTTTCGAGGATCCTTCGTGGTTTTTTCGACAGTCGTGGCTTTCTGCTTCTTTATTCTTTTTCTCCGCTTCGTCACAAACCCTACACATTTTATTGCGAGTAGCATAACTAATGACTTTTCCGGTATGTAACCCCACTGCTGTGCCCACTCCTGACGACGAGTCGTGACAACGTCCTCGCTTTCTCCAGCCCATATCGTACGACACTCCGAGTTTTACTACTTCCTCATTTCCAGTCGTGGACAACCGCTTTTCTTCCTCATTAAACTGATTACAAGAATCTTTAGCCACTTCTTCTACTGCTTTTCCACTTTCTCTTTCCCGCTTTTTGAAATTGCTTGAGGAAATTGATGGTACACCAAGTGTTGTAAGAAATCCAGAGGTATGCGTATGTCCCAATCCACAATGCAGTGCACCAAGCCCAGCACGGGAATTAGCGTCGAAGGTGGGAGGGCCTCTTTTTCCAGTACGATGATGCTCGGCCGGGCGTACGATGTTAATAAACTCACATTGTGTGCATTTAACTTTTAGTACTGGACACACTCCTTCCGGGCGAACATTAAAACTATTACGTAAATCTAGGGGTCCTTGTTTACAATTCACACACTCGCTCAAAGCGGTTGTTAGCATTTCCAAATTAACCACATAACACTGATCCATGTTTACAGCTTTTGTGTACGGCAGACTTGATCTCAAGGTGGGTCCCTCCGGAACATTGTCGGCTGTATTGCCTAAACTTATTTCATTTCTAACTTTATCACTCCATCGCTGCTCTCTCATTGCCTTGCATTGTTCTTTCCTAACCGTTTTGGATCTGTAATTAGCTGGACGCCCTGGTTGAGACTGTAGCTGCTCCTCAGCATCCTGTAAACAAAATTTACTAGTTATATAACAAATCACTGACAAATGGAGACCCTCATTGAAATAATGTAGAAAATCGTTATGAAAACATCCATACCTGTGATTCACTTCGTCTAGCCTTCTTTCCTACGGCCACGTTGTTCTGCAGAACAGCAGTTTTCCTTTTTCTAGTCAGAGATTCTCTCGGCATTGCTGCATTACCGAATAATTGCGTGACTAATGCTAAAATTTCAGTTCATATTAGCATGCTTCGGAAAAATATCCGAAAGTAGTCGAGCTTTCTCTTTAATGCAAATGCATTTTTCGCTAAAGTTGTGCACATGGATATGAGAATTTAAAACAATGTCTCTGAATAATGAGGTCGCTCACTTGTAAACACGATATGGGGAGTAACAAATTAGTACGTTTGAGGCCCAATTTTATTGACTTCCACATTTTCAATAACCTTGAAAACTGCAGGCCGTATACAATGAAAATACAACTTAGCACTGACGATTTTTTAAAAAAATCTATCGAGCAGTTTTTAAAATATTACAATATTTGTTGGCATAGACCAAATTATACGCAAAAATGACAACAAGAGCATCTGAATGCAAAGGCATCAAACCCTTTTTTCTCACAATCGGTAAGAGCAATCTCGCCAACTTTTTACATACAATTTGAAGTGGAATAAAGCAACTACGTGGTATAGCGGCATTCCCAAGGCGCATCGTTTTCTTTAGATATCACCAAATTATCTCGACAACAATGTTTTTACTGTATTTTTAACCCTCAAAACTTCATCCTCAAAATTTTCAAAAATGCTCTCATTGAATTTGTTCAAACTTGGCCAACATCTAGGCAATAACAAGAGATAAAAGCTCCAGTGAGCGATTTACGAAAAAACCTCATGGTACTGAGAAATACGAACGAAAGCAAAAACTGTCATGACGTCATTACCTTGCTATGGAAACTCCGATGTCAACATAACACCAATCACAACAAACTTTCATCTTTTTGTAATACAGCTGTGGTAATTGTTTTACCATAACGTTGCTCGTGGCGTCGTAGTTAATTTTCAAACTTGAACAGTATGACTTTTGAAAAATCCAGTCGAGCCACCTTAAGCAACTTCCCACACTCACTGGTGACTAAAATAGCCAAATTTTAAATAAAAATAGCCAGGGGTTAAAGAAGGTACAAAAAAGCGAGAATGAAAAAGTATTTTTTGTATTGATTCCTCTTCTATAAAAGCCATATGCCAAAAGTAATATAGGAAATGTTGCGTAGTTTGGACGAAATCAAAAAATACATAAGCCCTCTTGGACATTTTCGGATTAATTTCTCTTTTGTTTTAAGCCCGCTTCGTTAATCAACTTTCAAATTTACCGCTGGCGGCGCAGTTAATGTCGGATATGTCGTTGCATTCTGGGCAATGACAGGTATTGGATATAAGATTATACACGAACCCTTTCTTTTTTCCTGTTACCTATTTCTCTGGCACGAGCACATACTCGGATTTGGCCGCACCGACATCGACAACAAGCCCGGAAGGTTACGCTGTCTGCGCCGTGTTTGTGTGGGTAGCAACAATAACTATGGGGACATCGCATTTGCTAAACGGTGTGCGCAAATGGGTTGGATCGTGAACATTAGATTAGCCTACGTGTAGCCGTACCCAACTCCTTAAGGTGAAACGGAAGAGAGGGTTCCTTCCCTTCCGTTTCACCTTGGGGGGAAGGGTACGGCTACACGTAGGCCAACATTGGATGGTCTTTCTCATATGCACCGCGGCATATTCCTGATAATAATGTGCGCGACATTACGAACCAAACTCAGGCCTATCGGATTGGCGACTACTACTGGCATGAACAATTTCCTGGGAAAAACAAGGATCTGACTAGAACTTTGTTCATTGTGACAGCTGAGTGCCTCCCTTGCTTGCGGGGGACCGAGTGGTGTAATCTACAAAGTGTCTTTATCTGTGTTCAGCGAGGTGTAATTCTGTGGGATGAAACAGCAGTATACAGCTTCAACTTCCCACATATAACCTATCCTCTTATAAATCAAATTACTTAGAGTTTAGAATATTTCATGTTTAGAAAAGCGTTTGAAAGAGGAATAGATTAAAAAACACTTCTGAACAATACTGAGTGGGACAGTGTAGGCCCTAGAGCCTTTAGCTCTCAATGTATGTCAGAAAACGACCGGAAAACCAACTGAAGAACAACTCGATGAAGTCAGCATTCTGTAAATTTTTTTTTGTGGTGTTTGATGGATGACACAATTTTAACTACTGCTCATAAAGTGGCTACAGATGAGTCTGTAGATGCCATTTGCAAGGTTTTCCCAATCGGCCCTCGTATGCCCATCCCTTACAGAGCAAGATGGTGGGGAAAACGCCTTGAGAACGAAGATAAGTTCTCTCTTCCCCAAAGGAAACAGAAATCTGAACGAAAATCATCGGTTTTGAAAACTGAACCTTTGTTGGGGAAGGTGGGTTGGTGGGTTGTCTAGGTTGACTAACTCTGGTGCCTTTCCGTGATGAAAACAGAGGACTAGGACCAGCTTTTTCTATTAATGCCCAGATCTCCGCGCGGTCAATCTAAGCTTCACTTAACGGATGATGTGGCGTGACAATCAAGGAACTGACTTATGACTTTATTTTCGTTGAGAATTTGGAGAACAACCCTGGTGGTTGCAAGGAACACTGAAACAAGCAGAGGCTTTGGTGTGTTTACAGCCATGCTGCGTAAAGAGGATGTTGCTTCCATGAGAAGAAACTATGAAATGCCCGATGGCTTCGATGAATCTCATCTTGTGGCAAAGGAACCTTTTATGCAATTCGATGCGTGGTTCAGAGAAGCTTCCAAAAGTCCTAATATCGGAGAGGCAAATGCCATGATTCTATCCACATGCGGAAGGTTTGTGGTGATTTTTCTCATCTTTTCAATTACTTTTAATGTATTCTTTAGCATCACCCGGTACCTCTTACATAGCATTATTGTCATGATGTTCGCCATATTGGATTATCAACCGTTTCAGCGGGGAAAGAGTTTCCTTCTCAAACTACTGTTTCTTCTGCAGGGACTGTCGTCCTACAGCAAGAGTGGTGTTGTTAAAAGGCTATGATAACACAGGATTCACTTTCTTCACTAATTATAACAGCTCAAAAGCAGGACAATTGGTGAGCTTACCGTATTATGTAATCATGGTTATGTAATGCTTTCAATCTTACAACTGAAGCAACATTCACATTATTGGAAGCACGGGTGTCGCTGAGATGTTTTTCGAATTTCAAAACTAGATACATACAATCTATGCTGATCATTCTGGATACTTCTTTTGTTTACATGTTTGTGTAAAGAGGGAGGGGAGGGTTGGGAGAGTCAAACTCTCAAGGGACGTTGCATTGATGCAAGGTACTGAACTTCACTTTTATTTTAATGATAAGCTGAGTTATACTTTTATTTTGATTGGTTCTTTCTTATAATCCATTGGAGGACAGATGCATTGATGATGCCACCATTGACAAAATTTTATGTTTAATTTAAATGAATTAAAAAGATTCCATGTTGCAGTGGTCTTGCTCAGTAATAGATCACAAAAGATTTCAAGCTGTGGTAAGAACGTTAGTGACACTCAGCTATACCACATTTTAGTGTCATGCTCGATTTATCACAGAACAGATACATGGCAATATGGAGTCTACATGTATATTTTGAGTAAGGGTGCCGGTCACAACTGTTATCTCAACATAGAGTAAAGTGTTGAGGGTCAAATGCAAGTATCTTAAAGCAATCAAGGTATCAGGTTGATTATTGGTGCAAATAAAACAGCCAACCTAAATATTACTGGATAGGTTCATCTTTACTGCGTATTAAACACATTAAGCAAGAGAACCAGCCGAAACTTCACCGACAGAACCACTAATGGTGCACTTTGTTCATGCACTGTCACCTACCTCAGTATGACATACTATATTATTGTGTATGTCCATATCACCATTTGTCCACTCAGTTCCAGCTAATCCAGTGAATACAAACCCAGTTTGCAGTCCACTGCTAATCTGACCTGCACTTGTCAGCTCTCCCATACACATGGAATGAAAGTTAAGAAGATGTACCATCTCAATCAAGTCACATCTTTCACAGTGATTTCAAATTTTTAATACAACATCACAATCTCAGGCTGGAGTCTTACATGCAAAAAATGTGTGAAGGTTTTGTTGTCAGCCATCTACCTCTGAGCCGTTCTGTAACCAATGAGAGGATGGTATTTACTCTAGAAGAACCAAAAGATAGGTATGAACTTGGATACTATGGCTAACTTCTGTTCTTTTTTTCAGAAAGAAAACCCTTATGCTTCATTATTATTTTACTGGGACCCTTTGCACCGACAGGTAAAACTGTAATCTTTTGTTTATGCATTGTTTTACTTTCCTCTCAACTTCAAGAACATCATGTAAACTGCTATATTTTTAATTATCTTATTACTTTTTGTAGTTTGTTTCTTTTCCTTCATTAACAAAGTATTGTAGATGAGATCCAAATCATCTTGTAGCTATCAATGCTTCTATAGCTGATTTGTTTAAGAGGTGAAATTGTTAAAAATCCCTACAGGGAGAAGCAAAGGGGGGCTCCTGGTCACATTTTGTGCAAGAATTTAAGAAAAATTCACATGTCACAGATATACAAGGGGAAAAGTCAAATCTCTTTACCAGTGCACAAGGTTTCAGGGAAATTCTGAGGTAATCATAAACTGAAAGAAAAATTCTTAGGTCACATATATTTTTGGAGGCAAATCACAAATTTGAATAAATCATGCTTGCCTTTCCATAAAGTTCACACATCAAGAATCAATTTTGGTCTTAATCGTGGGTCATGTTTAAACTCTTTGCCACCCTTCAAGGTTGCTTTTTTAAGGGAGGACTGGGAATGGTTACACCTCAGGCAGTTTGAGCAAATTGGAAACATGTTAAATTTCATCTTAACTTTCTTACCTTCCCCTTATTAATGTTTATCTAGGTGAGAGTAGAAGGGAGAGTGGAAAAACTGTTGCAAAAAGAGAGTGAGGAGTATTTTCATTCTCGTCCTCGTTCAAGTCAGATAGGAGCCATTGTCAGTAATCAGAGCTCAGTTATTGCAAGTAGAAAGGTGTGTATTTTCAAATATATATGATTGAGTCAGATTGATATTACTAGTCTGTAATACCATAATCCTAGCATGTTATCTCATATTTTAAAGTTTTTTATTTTTTAAGGGAGATCTGCTTCACATGCCTAACCCTCTCATCCCTAAGAGTAACCAGTATCTAATTTCTGCTCAACAACTAATCACATATGAAGGTCACAAATTCTCCTTTCTAGCACTGAAGGAAATGTATAGAGAATATTATGGAGAATATGCATATTGATGTTAGGGTGTAAATGGTTAAGAAGTTGTTTCTTGTTGTGGAACTCTTATTAATTATGGGATATTCCTGTTAATAAATGAATGTGTGCAAGCATAGGCTCATTGTGTTAGAGGTCTTCATGATTAGGATTTTCATCACCTCTGAGGTACTAACTATGATTATCAGTCAAGCAAGACATGGCAGAAGTTTGGTGACCACATTTCAACATTAAAACTTGTTGGCTGTGTTTCCAGTGGCAAATTGTCATTTACTAAACTTGTCTAGGCGAGTTTTCATGTCTTATATTAGGCAACACATGGCTCTTGAGATTTGGTTAGCCTGCAAACGAAGAAGGTTGCCTGTGACAATACCATTATTTCACTGTTACAGTCAAAACTCCATCATCAAATTTTTTCCACACCTCACTCAACTGATTATTGGCTGTTGGAAATGAAGACTTTGATGATTATTAAGTTTTTAATTAAATCTGCTTTACCTCCTCAATTAGGTTAATTGTTGAGGTAATTTCCAAAACCCAGGGATCTGAGAAGCAAAGTTTGGTTGTCATAAACTTATGTTTTTGTATTCACATTAAATAACATTTTCTGTGGGTACCTGCTCTTATATTATTCACTGTAAATACAAGAACACATTAAGTTTGTGCAGTTTCCTTGTTGGAATTCCACTAGCTTCATTCAACTGACATTAAACTTAAAAGGTGTCCTTTACTCTAAAGTGCAATCAATAATGTTATTTTAAACTACATGCTCTTCATTCCATGTTTACCTATCACCCATTCTTAAACTCTTGAAAACATCATCATGCAGCATGTAAATGAAGATGTCAAACTTTGTTTCTAAAGTGGAGCCAAGTGTTATAGGACTTTTTTGAGAATGCCTCATTTTTAAAGTGGAAAGTGGCAAGGGGGGGGGGGGACACACATTCATATAGTGTCATTACCATTACCATTTTCAGGAAGTGGTGTGTACAGAAACAATAGGAGCAAACAAATCAAAAGGGTGTAGAGATGTAGAAGCAAGCACATATCAAACAAAAATGATGATATGGATTAGATAAAGCCAAAATGCAAAGAGGAAAGAAGAAAAAGAACAACTCTTTGATTCTGGTTCTTCTAAATCCTTGATATGTCCATGATTAATGCTGTCAAGGTTCATGGCATCCATTAGGTTTTTCCATGAAATTAACTAAACATGGTTTAATATTTCTGTGATATACATTATTTAAAGGTTTTGGAAGTAAAGGAGAAGGAACTTAAAGAGCAATATGCTGATGAACAAAAAGTGATTCCAAAACCAGATAATTGGTAAGTGGTCACTTTATAGTGAAGCACATTTACATGGGGTAACAAATCCGATACTTCCAAGAATTTTATTCTTTAGAACAAAAAATATATATTATTTCTTAAAGGAGCATGGTATAGTGTTGCAAAGCATTGTCTACTTTCCTTTAAAGCAATACCGGTACTTGTGTTATAAATTAGTTAAATATCACCTAACAGAATTATTGTATTATTTTTTAGGGGTGGTTTTAAAGTAATTCCAGATAAAGTTGAATTCTGGCAAGGGCAATCCAGTAGACTCCATGACAGGATTGTTTTCCGTAAACAAGAAGCAGATGAAGTTCTTGCTGAAAATGTAACAAAGAAAGGAGACAATGGATGGGTCTATGAGAGACTTTCACCTTAAGGGCCACGGCAAGATAAAATTAATATTGTAACAGTTATAGATATTATAAGACTTACACGTACAATGTTATAGTTGAAAAAACTAAAATTTGCTATGTTTTAATTGACTCTGTAAGCTTTTTGTGGAATGTATATTTTTTTCTTTGTATTAAAATGTGCAATATAACTAAGGTACCTTAGCCCCTTCCTAATAAATGAAAGGAGATTCTATCTAACAGTTGTAGGAATTGCTACTATTGGAGTGATATCACTATATCTCTACAGAAGAAGCCATCTAGATAATTTTAAAAGAACACTTTTCATGGATTACTCTTCTCAGTATTAATGTGGTCGTATGAGCATGTATTATTTATATATTTGTTGTTAGTGTTCTTTCTCTTTCCCTCTCTTATATGTGTATAGCTTTTATGTTACTGTAGGAAAACAATTAAATTTATTGTGAAGGGCATCTTTTTAGCTTTTATTAAATTATTGTGCCCTTCTCCATTTACTTTATCTAGTTTGTAATTATTCAAAATGTTGTAATTGTTGGAACAGAGGAAATTAAAACTACAGCACAATACAACCAAGTTACTTAGTTGTGTGATGGCCTGTGTTACTTGTTACTGACAGAGGTACATTTTCACATGAACTGTCATTTATTAGTTGTAATCTTCATGGCATACTGAGTAACTCCAAGACATGGTTTCTACAGTACCTCTCAAAATCAAGTTGGCACCCCTTGCTAGACAAGCGTCTTGTCCCAAGAGGCGAGAACCTTGACTAAAGGTGTCACAGCCTTGGCTTGTGATAAGGTAATTGACTATCAGATTCTAGAATTGATAAACATGCAACTTCTTCCTCTGATTCCAAAGTGTTACCTTGCAAATAGGTTATGAGAATAGAGAAGCTTAGTAGGCAGGGAATATTTTCTGGATGTAACACCAAATTCTCCTCAGTAATTTCCAAGAAAATGTATAGTAGTCTGCAGGGAGAATTACTGATTCTATATCTTGGGAGTTGAAAGGCAGCAAAACTGAACAGTTATCCCCTACCCCAATGTAGAAAATTTTCTCAGCTCTCTTATCATGTGGGTTAAACTGTGTATTAAAGTTGTGACAAGGAGTGAATAGAATGAGGAAGAGAAGGTAATATTTTAAAACAATTTTGTAAATACTTTTAAGATAAATATCAATAAAAAGTGTTGTAATGGTTTAATGTTTGCCATTTGCAATTTACATTAAAATCTATTGTAATATAATGTAATACAAGGTAAATTTAATAAAGAAAAGTGTTCAGTTCTTGGGTTAAAAAAGAAAATACTAAAAAAGATGCAGATCCTAAAAGCTTACATAAAGTTTTACAGAAAGATCATCTTGTCACATGCATGGGAATTGAACCTCACACCTTAAGATTCCACACATCCAGTGTTCAACCAGTGAGCTGCTGTGAACTCTCTGATGAAGCTTAACTACTTTGTTTATGTGACATCCATTCTGCGCACCGTAAGGATCAACAATCTTTAATAAACAAGCTGTGTGAGGAAGTAGATTAAGAAACTGAGGTGAAAAAGTTTGAGCTCTATTAAAAAAGGAAATATGTTTTGTCTATTTTTATGTGTGACTGGTGCGAACTCTTGATGCTGTGGTTTATCTATGTCAATGCACCCTTCATGATAAATCCTCCCTTAATCCTCTAACTCCCATGATCATGTTAGTAATTCTCCTAACATCTGCCATACAGTTCTTATGATGTTTGTTTGGAGAATTTGGTATTGGATCATCTTATATTCCCTTAATTTATATTTTTCTTTATTCTCATCACTTTTCTGCTTGATATTGTATTGATATTGTAAGGAGAAATTCTGTCTTGGTCACTCATGGGAGTTAAAGGGTTAAGGGTTGTCATAATTGGAGAAAATGTCAGCACTCAATAAAAACATCATTGTGTTCCAAATGGAAAGAAAGATCTCAAACAAGACTGGCATGGATAATCCTATTCCAATTCAACAGACTGGTGAGTTTTAAGTACTTGCAGGCCATATGCTGTTGCATGAGCAAATGAAATTGCTGAAATAGGACTTGGAAGCAACATAAATGATGTCAATGAGAATTGCATGAAACACTAACACATGTCATGCTTCTTCAAATTATTTGAAGTCCATAAACTTGACATCGCTGAGCAGGAAGAACTTTCTTGGTAGTGGCCTTGGCGCTGGAGACAGCACCACCATCATTTGACGATCTAAATCAACATCATTACTGTAAAGCGGAAAAGATAGTGTTGATTGAATTAGGAACTGTATATATAGTGGATCAATGAAGCATAAAATATGAAACAACAGAAAAAGGCTCTGGGAATGTAAACAAAACAAAATTCTTTCTTATTCTGTAAGTGCTTGTACTAAGGTCTATTGTTTAAAACTAAACTGTGCAATATTAAACAGACACTAAATTCACTGGGTGGGATTGTTCAAATTCTAGTGAAAAGCAATCCAGGTATATAATTTTGTACTTACACCACAACAAATCCTATTGTGTTTGTTGTAACTAAGTCTTCTTCTAGTGATTCAGCAGCACTCAATGCCAACACACAGTGCTTCAAATCACGTCCTGTAAAAATATGGGTTGGAAGAATTCATATCATTTGTTATCAGTCAGTGCTCCTTTCCTCCAGTTTAGACAACTACATTACAATAAATGTTTAGGTACTCACTTCAACCTCACGCCCATTCCAGATCATGATGGAATGGGCATGAACCCTATTGCAAGTTTGCTCCTTGCTGGTTTTCTTAACAAAGGAATTGAAGATTTGGGAGAAAGTGGTTTAAGTAGGGATGAACATGTTTCATTATAAGACAACCCTAAGAAGAGTACAAATACTAAACATATCTAACAAAAATATCACACATTTATTGCACAGTTATTTGAACAGTTGGAGAGTATTTTCATAAATTTGTAGTCCCTAAATTATAGAAAAAGGGACAAACCTAACATCCTGTGAACTTAACTGTACAAGTATAGTGGATTAAGCACATGACAGCAAAAAGTTACAGGAAAAACAAAGCCATCTCAAGTGGACAAGGTGCCTCAATCATTTCCAGTTTGGTACCTATCACGGTAGTTGCTCTCTGCAATTTCCACAATCTTTATTTCATTTCAATTTATAACACATTTTTGTTAAAACTGTTTCTACTGTAACGTACTTTAATCCTTTTACAATGACAAATTTAAATTATGTAACTGTAAACCTTATGATCTGTAATAGTTGTACCTGGTTGAACTGGGACCAGTTTGGTTTCATTCTGATCTGGAGCCATTCCAAGTGGCAGACATGAATCAGGAACAGCAGGAGCTGAAATGTTTCAGAAATGAAAGCAAATGAAACTGGTTAGCAGACAAACTAAAAAGGACAAAAAATATATTTTCAACCCTCAACACTGGCCAATATCAGTATGCTGATTCTCCTTACTGCTCTTTATACATTTCCTACAGTACTTACATGGAGAATTTGTCTAACAATCAAGAGCTCCTTTCAGTTGTTGATCATTTTCTTTATTCTTGTGACCTTATTGTGTGATAAGTAAGGAAATTCAAAATTAAAATTTACTTACCCCCAATCTTATAGATCTTTATGTCTGCAAATTTGACCTCAAAAATATGTGGATAAAAACTGGAGTTAATTCCATAAAAGTAGTCTCTCACTCTGTTATCTCTTGTCTCTCTACGAGTCTCTGGACTTCTTACCACCACCTACAAGTTAGAGATACAAGGTTTTACTCAGTTTTACTTCAACTCACAGGTAAAATGCACCATATTTTTAAAAGAATTATTGGGGTCATAATTTAAACAATTTCTATAAAGATTAGACAGGTCACTTACCCCGCCAGATTTTGGTAGATGCACAATCTGAACCTTGCTGCCAAACTGCTTCTTTAGATCATTGTAAAGTCTCTCTTGGTCAAGAACAACAATGACATTCACTAAAAGTGAAAAAATTCAAATATAAGCAAAATGACAACCACTGAAAACCTATCATAAGAACCTGTTCAAGGATTAACACACAAGAGCAGTTTTCAATGAGTGTTGGAGAACTAAAACCAAAGAAATTACAGGAACCAATCAGAACAATGATTACATTATCATTAGCCAACAAGAACTCAGAGTGAAAAGAAGCTCCAATACCAATACCAATTCCAACCCAAGAAATTCATCCCTTTTAACCCTTTAACTCCCAAGATCTGATTGTTAATTCTCCCCTCTAGCTGCTACACAATCCCTTGTAAATTAGTTGCAAGAATTTGGTGTTAGATCAAGATAACAACTTCTTACTGATCAGTTTGAATATTCTCATTACCTGCTTACTGGATAATGTACGGATATTATGGGGAGAAGTTACTAGTTAATCACTTCTGAGTGTAAAATGGTTAATCACATCACAACTTTCTATATTTTTCAAGTGATCAAGTTGTGATTGTTTTTAATCTACATTTGCAGCCAAATGCTCAGGAGGCCAGGATGGGGCAAATTCTCTGGACTAAATACAGAATGAAGTTAAGTTAAACCAAATCAGTCCCTGATTACTTTTGAACCTCAATTGAAAATTGTTCTTAAGACAATGCTATAGAAAACAGACTGACTGTTAACCTTCAAATGCTTCAGCAGCATGAACCAGAATTCTATAACCAGTTCCAGTCACCCAGCCACAGGTGTTGATAATACATCCACTGACTCGAGCTGCAACGAGACAAACCCCTTTTGATCGGTTATTGTAACAAGTTGTGCAAGTCCTGTATACAATTCAGTCAAATTTCAAGATCAAATCAGTAACTGCACAATAATGCACAGTACCCTTGAATGCATTGGAAACATCAAACCATCTACTTCAGGGAGGCCTGGTTCTCATTGAAAGTAAGCTTGGGTATTTAATACTCATGCAATTGTGAGTAAATGTTGCTTTTTGTATCTTTCTTTGGTGTAATCACGTTGCCATATATTGACGACCTTGTTGGATTATGGCTGTTTGAAACCATCTCTTTAAACTAAAAGCAAAGCTTATTAATTCAAACTTCTTGTTCAGCTGTTGTGTTTTATAATAAATGCAAGAAAATGAGCTTCTTATCATTTTAGTATTCCAAATTTTGACAACAAGAAAACTGGAAAAAAGTAGCAATTGTCTTCTTGCGTTTTATTTGGCTCACTGAAGAAACACTAGAAGGGGTTCTTTGCAATGAAAATTTGTTTCAAGAAGCTAATAAACAGAAATTAAAGCACCAGCAAAAACCAAAGGATTAGACGTCAGCATTTATTGTGCATGTTCATGTACAGTATCTGCACTGGAGTAACTGGCTTATTTACCTACTGGTTAACTAAATGTACACTGTAAGTTGTACATTTTATGAAGCACACCTACCCTTCTTGTTCTTTTCAAACCTCTCTTTTGTGACTTCAGCTATTTTGCTGGATATCTTGTTGTAAAGCTTTTCACTGGGAGCTGGTGACACGTGACCATAGTGATAAACTAGTGGTGCTTGAAGTGGAAATCCTGAAATTCCCAGAAAACAAGTATTTGCTCTAAACTTGGCTGCATAATGTCACAAATTTATCATGATAACAATTATAGTAAGTCTTGACTGAAACAATCTAAAAATTACAATTAATAATGTTAACCCTGTCCATCCTAACATCAGTATGCATATTCTCCATACTGTTCTCTATACATTTCCTTGCAAAAGTACAGTTACTTACAGGGAGAATTTGTTTAACAATCAGAAGGTTTTTTGAGTTGGTGATCATCTCCTTTTTTCTCATAACCTTAACACATGATTCAGGGGTCATATTGTACGTAGAAATTAGATGCTGCTGCACAATTCCTTGTCAATTAGTTGCGAGAATTTGGTGAAAGATCAAGATGACAACTTCTACCTGATAAGTTTGAGTATTCTCATTAACCGTTTGCTAAAAATAATGTGGAAATTATAGGGAGAAGTTACATTTTAATCACTTCTGGGAGTTAAAGGGTTGAGGGTAAAAGGGTTGATTTAAAAAGGAATACTTCACCTTCTTCAATGTCAGCAGGTCTCTCAATTAAAAGAGCACCTATTCAAAAGAAAGTAAATTATGTATGTTCATTTGATTCATCAAATTATTTTCAGAAATCATGTCTCAAAAATCTTGGATCAAATAACTTGGGAGAAAAATCAAGCCTCAATTCCTGCTCAACAATCATGACACCAAAGACTCAAGATTAACCTTTTCACTTTTGGAGGTTATCTGGTCTGCTACACATATGTTCACTGTCCATAAAATTTCAATACGCAGTCAAGAATCTAAATAAAATGGGAAAGGGTATACAAAATAGTCTCACTGTACTTACCCATTGTGCCTGGGATGCCAATATAACCCTACATGGAAAAAAAATTGCAGGGATCTTTGAAATAATACTTGAAGAACGCAATTTTATTAAAAAGTCATGTTAAGTAGTACTTGCTTGGAAATAACTCTCTTGAGTTTGCAGAGATTTATGTACAACAACATACCATATTAAAAAAAAGTTGCTTTGACTAAAATATACATAACATTCCATTCCCAGGCAAATTACAAGATTGTCCTTCACCCTTCCAGTCCCAAGATGTTATTAATAATTCTCCTTACCCTCTGCGATACAATTCTGCTGAAGTTGGTTTGAAGAATTTGGTATTGGAGCAACTAAACTCCCCAAATTGATATTTTTGTTTATTCTCATCACTTGCATGATTGATATGTGTTGATATTGTGAGGAGAAAGTATATCTTGGTCACTCATAGGAATTAAAGAGTTAGTGTTCAGTATCATACTTTTCCAGATAACCAACTGAAATTCCACTGACACAAAAACTCTTCAAAACTACATGTGTCTTGAGTTTGTGAAAGTACATGTACTCTGACTGATTAATAACAATGCATATCTTTCTTTAAAAATTTTAATTAAGTCAAGTACTGTACTTCGTACCTGACCCACATCCAGATCAACAAATACTGGTCTTCTTCCCAATCTAACAGCGTAATTCGACAAAAGTTTACACAGTGTTGACTTCCCAACATCAACTGGGCCAGCAACCATCACCTGGGTATCAATTATTAAGAATAATATTATAATACAGTTTTATCCATTTGTCTATTGAACCCCTTTAACTCCCAGGATCTGATTGTTAATTCTCCCCTCTAGCTGCTACACAATTCCTTGTAAATTAGTCACAAGAATTTGGTGTTACATCAAGATAACAACTTCTACCTGATAAATTTGAGTATTCTCATTACTTGCTTGCTGGTTAATGCAAGGGTATTACAGGGAGAAGTTACTTGTTGATCATTTCTGAATGTTAAATGGTTAATCACATCTTTCACAACTTTCTATACTTTTTTTCAGTTATAATGCATGAGCTTTCCTTACTAACATCCAGGGCTTGCCTGTTATATATTTTTGAAATTTTGTATATCACGATGCAAAACATAATTTCTTAAGTCACTCTTTAGGGTCAAAGGCTAATTGGGTAAAGAGGACTCACCCTTGGACCAGTCTCTGGTTCATCAACAGCTTCAGCCTTCTGTCTCATCTGTTCCAGTCCCATGTGAAGATTCAAGTACATTACCATTGGTGTCTCTTTAGAGACATATGCATCAACAGGACCAGAGATTTGAATGTGGTTATGGAAAACACAGTTAGAAATGTTATGAAACCTAACTGTGCAAATAATTGAATGTACTGAATGCAAATACCCCTATTTTTCTAATTTGGGAATTATGGTCTAATATGAGAGAAACATTTTCATACTATAATATGAATACTCTGTTGCTTTCTTTCATTAAAATTGCCTCTTTCATGTAGCTTTCCCAAGTATTAAGCCTCAGATTGTCAGCTATGTATTCAGCTATGATGCATGCGTTTTCAAAGACAAACTGTGCGATCAATGGAAGAGTACTTAAAATCACACTGTGCAATGCTCCTTCCCCTCTCTTTCTCTGGTGTCACCTAAAGAGCTCTCAATTTGATTTGCTGGCAAAGAGTGAGATGCCCCAAGCATCACCTACTGGAGGTATGGCAGCATGCTTCTCCCAGAATTGTGAAAAAAATGAAGCAGCTGAGATGTGCCCTAATACATGTACATTCTGTTCGAAATTGTTCACAGTAAGGGAAAAGGGAAAAAGGAGTAAATTCTATTTAGAGGGACAATTAATTTTATGAGTACTTAACTGAAGCGGCAGTTTGCAACATCAAAATCAACAGTTTAAATGACAAACCTTAAATAAGTTAGAACAAAACATTTACAGTTTCAGCATGAGAGTATAAGATTGAATCTGTTTATGCAATTTTCATGCTCAGTTTACGAGACTTACAATTATAAGAGTTTTGCATATAACTTCTCTCTGATGACCCTTTATCATCTTATATGTGAGTCACCAACTGGCTTCATCGAATTTGGAGCCTAGATCAAAGATCAGTTCAAATAGGAAAGGATATTTCTACAGTGCAACCATGCCAAGTAAAAATTGCAACATTTGATCCAGCTTTGAAAGTGAACTTCTTGTTTCTCACCAGTTCAGTTCCAAACACCTCACCTTGACCTTGTAGCAGCTACAATGAGTAAAGGAAAAGAAAACTGTCTTGTATACATTCAATGAATAAAAAGTGGAGCTACACCTTCCTGCATACTTTTGGGGTTCTATTTTTCAACATGCCTTTATCTGGTAAAGGCTTAGTGAATATACCAGCAGCTGACTAGCTCCTAGCACCAAGATCATGGGATATTTAAAGATACTGACAAAAACCGAAGCAGAGAGATAATAATTCAACCCCTTCCCAGATCTGATTGTTAATTCTCTCCTCTAGCTGTCACACATCTCTTTGAGAATAATATTATTAGTTATGAGAACTTGGTGTTAGATCAAAACAACAACTTCTACCTGATAAGTTTGAATATTTTCATTACCTGTTTGCAGGATAACGTGGGGATATTATATATTAATCACTTGTGGAAGTTTAAGGCTGGGTTAATTTTGCATATCAATTATTTAGGTGATGGTAAGAACATCTATATTTTTACTGTTGTAACTAATTGAAAAACATCTGTAAATTTTGCATTGATTGTTTTTGTTACTCCTTTGCTCAAAAGTAAAAGTGACTTCAACTAACAAAACATGATGAAATGAGAAACCAATTAACCCTTTAAATCCCAAGATCTCATTATTAATTCTCCTTACTGTCTGCCATACAGTTTTTATGATGTTAATTTGGAGAATTTGGTATTGGATCAACTTATAATCTCCTAATCTATATTTTTCTTTATTCTTATCACTTGTCTGCTTGATATTGTAACAAAAAATTATGACTTGGTCACTCATGGGAATTAAAGGGTTAAAAATTGAGGAAGAGAATTATGTTATCAGGTTCCTTTAAGCAGAGAAATCTCCTTCAGGCAGACTCTTTCTTCAAATCTAAACAATGTCTCCTAAGCTACCATTTTTTAATTTCTCATTTGTGAAGGGTATTTGTTAAAAAAAAAAAAAAAAGAACTCTACCAATTCAGATGAAAGCTCAAATGTTGTTTATAACTTGGATTTTAGTCTTGTATGTGCACAGGCCTGCCACCACAACTTTATCAGAGTAGCTGTCAAAACAATACTCTCTCTTCAATCCCTTCACTGCTTACCCCACTGAGAATTCCTGCCAATGCTAGTTCACTTACTTTTTTTCAGAATTATACCCTGTTTTGATTTTTAGAGGCCAGGCTATCTCATCTCCAGTGCCAGAAATTTGACTTTTACTATCTAACTTTTGACACACTGAGTACTCGTGTAGGCACACAGTATGCAAATCGCATGACAGTTTTTACTTTTTATATACATGAACAGTTGCATTTCTTACCACAAGTTGTGCTTTTCCTTTTCCCTCAGGGATTTCAATACGTAATTCTGAGTCCTTTTCAAGTTTCCATTGCTGCCTTTCTTCAGGCTAAAACATGAAGCTTTTAAGTTAATATCAGCTTACCAACACCCACCTTAGTTCAATTTAGGTTTAATCACAGGAATAACATTTGAATGTGTAGCTAGTCATGTAGTCTGATTGTTCAGGTGAGAGTGGTTCTGAGAAGGATGTGTTACAATGATGTCAATAGTCTTTATCATACTATAGTATATGTACCTTGATTGGTGAATGATTAAAGGGGGCTAAGTTTCAAAAGAAACTGTGGTGCTACATCAGTAGGGAAGTACAACAGGGTAATTCAGTAGTATCAACTGAGTTGATATGTAAATTGGCCACCTTTAAGAGTTTCAAAGCTGATGTTTTGAGTTTTAGTCCTTCATCAAAGCTAATGCACAAACTGTCAGCTTTGAAACTCTTTTCTGTGACCACAGTTGAGTTAGCAAACTCTTTACTGTGGTCATAGTTGAGTTAGTGATCTCGCACGTTTGGATATCCTCATGACAACTAGAACCATGAATGTTGGTAAGTAAATTCATTTTACATTGTTTCCCTTTTCAATATTACTTCAGGTTTGTAAGTACAGTGGATCAGTTAGCATTTTGTGATTTACTTCAGTTGACCTTTTGCTTTATATGGAACAGAAGTGATTGAAATAAATGAGTGTGCTGATTAATGTTCCATGAGTTTATCCAAAGCATTAACAGGATGGTTGTGGGTAGTGGTGACTGACATTTCAACACCCTGAGAGGGAGTCATCATCTGAATCAAGTGAGTATTTGTTGTCATTCTAGTGTCATAAGTCCTGTTTGTGTAAACTAACATGCCTTGGTCCATATGCACAGCTATACATGCACAGAACATACAGCCATCGAGGATAGCTATCTAACAATAAGCCATTCTGTCCAATATCGGGATTACCATGATTGCAATAAGATATCATAATAAATAAGATCTTACATAAATAAGATCTTGTTTGGTGATAATCTAGGGCCTGGTTTTCATGTGTCAGGTTTTTCTATTTCAGTGTTCCCCAACTGTCTCTGATTATTCCCACAAATGAAATCGTTGGAATCGCCGACTGTCTGAGCTGGTCAGCGACAAATCGGGAAAATTGAGAACTACTAGTCTAATCCATTCCTTTAGTCGTTTGGCTTCAATGCCGCCGAGTCACAAATAAAAATGTCGTGCGAAATTATGTGGGAAAGTAGTGTGTCGATCTCTCAATATTTCGGCAAATCATGGGACGGTTGTGAAACGGTGATATCGCTGACCGTCTGGGTTTTTCTTAACATATGAAAACCAGGTTTAGCAAAGCACGTGCATGGATTCATCACTCGTGCTTACTTTAACATAGCTTCAGGTTTTGACATAAAACACGAACTATACTCACTGGGCCTTTCTCTTGTTCTGTCTCCATTTTATCTGGGGATCAATACCATGAGAGACTTGAAAGTTAATCTTGCGAGTCCATATCGAAAATTAAAGGTAAATCTACGCCTTAACAACACTGTTATAATAAGTCAATCGTCTCAATCTGTCCGCCATCTTTGAAATTTCTCTCTTCCCAGTCTCTCTCCGAATTCATCGAACTCTTGGAAACGAGGTTGTAGTGACCCGCGTCTGTGGCGGGAAAGTTGTGTTTATCAACAATGTGTAGCAATTTTCAAGGTTGACTATGTTCATTTTGTGCGAGCCCGTCGCTTTTTCCTTTCACTCTGCATGGAGTTTGAAAGAAATTCACAGTTATTTAATCCATCTTAAGGTAAGGCATAAAATAAGCTTGTGAATTTGATACTCGAAAAAGAGTCAGCAAGTATTGCTTTTAATATCTTTCTTTGCAACGTGATTACATGTTGCAAAGATGAATTACTGCCGTTTGAGGAAAGCGTTGGTTTTAATTAAGAGCAAACCTTACAAATTAAAAGTTCTCGTTCAGCTTTTGTGTTTTATAAATGCAAGAAAGATAGCTTTTAGTTTTCCGAATTTTTGACAACAGAAAAACTCGAAAAATTAGCAATTTTCTTATTGCGTTTTATTTGGCGAACAGAAGAAACATTTGAAGGGGTTCTGTGTAATTACTGTTTGTTTCAAGGAGCTAATAAACAGAAAGTACCTGCACAAATTAGGAGTTAAATAAGAGTAGGAATATGTCACGAGTACAGCAATTCTGTGCTACATGACTGCCAACTTAATCTCCTTGGACTTCCAAGCTTTCTTCAGTTGTCTCATAAATTAATTTATTTTTTCGAGCTTAGCTCGGAATCTTTCCAACATTAGGATTTTTAATTTTGAACTCTTATCCTTCTAAGTTTTTTTTCTATTAAGAAAAAAAATAAAAAGTGAGAGAGAATGATTTTGAAAGCAGGAAATTTTGCTATTTTTTCCTTTCTCTTTTTTTAACCTATTTTTTTTTTTTTTTACAATATCTTATTAACAAAGGTTTATAATACACAGTTTCTAACCTGGTAACAATACATTACATACAATGGATTATTCACACAACATTGCTTACAATAAACAACAATATTCTATAAATGAAGTTTACAATACAAAAGAGGGAATGAAAGACACAGAAATAGATATATAGATAGAACAGAGATGGAAACTGCTAAAATCACAAATACAAATTAATTTTTTAATTCACTTAATAGAGTGAACTGGTATAATTCGTTAGTTACTTGCTTATGAGTTTGTTACCAAATGATAATGAGAAGAACCATCAAGAACAGTTGTGAGCACTTGAATCTCTCAAACCAGTCACAAGAATGTTAAACACATGTTAGAATGTACTAGACTGTTCAAAAAAAGTGGTTCTGTCACCACAAAAGAACCAAGAACATTCTGTTGAGCCAAAAGGTCATGGATGTACACGCACATGTATAGTGCTTTTGAATATACTTGCCTTTTTAGCTGATTTTTGTGACTTTTTACCACCACCCATTAAGAATCATTACCCTTTGCAGCATTGGTTGATTGAATTAATGTTCACATGTGTTCTTAATTATTCTTCTCATCAGCATTTAGTGAAAAACTCGTTAGCATATAATGAATTCAGTCTAACAAATCAATTTTGTATAATTTACTTATTACTTAAAAAACAAAAAAATTTACTTTTAATGAACATTTAGTAAAATGGGAAATTTTACTTCTTCTAAGAATTTTCTCCTAGCTCAAGGAATCTAAAACAAAGGCCAAGGGCTCATAACACAGGAATTGGAAGGAAAAATGTGTTCTTAAATTGTCAATTTCACTGTTTTTTAGTGTTCAAGAACCTGTGAAGTTTTTTCTCTCTTTTCTCTCTATTATTTTCCCAGGTTCTCCTGTTTTAACAAAAATGTTTCCTTTGTTGTAGATCACTCATGTTCCTAGTAAGAACCTTTTTTCTTTCCCTTTCCAATCTTCTCATAGAACTATTGGAAAGTGGTTTATATTTCCCCTTAAGGTGGACACTTGGCTTTGATTATGCTTCAACTGAGCCCTGTTCACAACTTGAACACTTTTTTCCGACTTGGTATCCATTGTCTGGTTCAAGCTATCAACAGAGTTCATGTGTTTGGAGAGAAATTCATCAGTGAGGTAGCTGTTATGGCAACAACAAAATGGAAGCTGATCTTGTTCATTGTTACAATAATGTACATTTTCTTCAAAGTACTGCAAAAGACACGTAAGTGGGTGCTGAAGGAAGTTGCTGATTCAGCCTAATATTTCACGTGAAGGCAACTTTTTGACCATGTTTTAGTATTATTCATAAACTGAAACTTCAGCAACTTTCTTTTCATATCACAACATTTTTTTGATACATATACAAACTTGCACATTGTGCAACAGAAGCCTGTTACCAGTTGTAAATCAATTCTGTTACCATTTTAAGGAAAATGCTGTATATTATGGTGACGGACATACATGTAATTATTCTCTCTTTGCACAACATGACTTTGTGTTACAGTTCACAAAAGTCCTCCTTCAAAATATTTGGGAAATATTTAATTGTCAGTTAGAGACACAGTTAAGTGTTTAAGCATGGTAAGATTGTATAGTTTACCTGGCTAAGGGGGAGGAAGCCTGTTTGGATTGGTTACCAGATGGACCATCACTTATTAAAACCTGTTATCACCTGGCAGTGGTTGCATGCCTTAGGATGGAATCTGGCTTTAACTTTTTGTAAACTATACAAATGTGAATTTTTTTTTGTAGCCAATGAACAAAAGAAATTATCTCTAATTATAATTTTAGGTGAGGAGCTCAAGGCTACTGAGGAAGTAATTCTTATCACAAGATTATTTCAAATGATCAAGGTTTGGATGCCCAATTGTATTAGCCATTTACACCATCATATTTATGATCACATATTTGCATGTTTGCAGTGAAGAAAATTATAAGTTGTTGAAAAAATACCTTGTGAAAAGATTGAAATTGTTTTTAAATGGTTTACTAGGACTTCAATTATTTTTCATTGAGACATGTTGCTGATTAAGAAATTATTGCCATTTTTCTGTCATAGAACACGCAAAAGCCTGGAGTTACTACAGATATTATATCACTCATAGAAAAGCACAAGATTGATGTGAACAGGAAACACCCTAAATCAGAGTCTGGCCTAACTTTGTTTTTGGTGAGTTGTCCAAAACTGAACAATGTGTTCAGAAAAGATTGCAGCTTAGGATGTTGGGTTCAAAACAGTTGAAACTAAATGCTACTGAGAATAATTTTAATAGTACAAAAACGTAAGGCATTATCTTTTAAAAGACAATGTACAAAGTTAGATTGTGTAATGTCAAAAGTGGTTGCCACAGAAATGGCAAGAAACTTGACAGTACCTTATTTGTTTAAGTCTTCTCAAACTTCTGTCTTGAAACTTTTATAGTTATCCACTCTTTTGTATAATTACTGTATATGTGCAATTTTTACTGTTGATTAATCAAGGATTTTGACTTATTATTAAGAAAACTATCTATAATGCTTATGTTTAGAGCTTATCTTTAAAAATATGGAAACTAAGAATCCTATCTTTAGAAACTGTTTAAAATGTACCCAGGTAGAATTACAAAAAAAGTCATGAAGGAAATTTGTTTGAGACAAAAATCTGAAGATATGAGTTTACTGCCTGGGGAAAAACGTTTGTAAAATAAAGCTTGTTCCAACCTGATGCAATTGATATTTTATTAGTGATAGTACTTTTTAATAGATACATGTAACAAAAAATAATTTAACTATGTGCTTGGAAAAATACTTGAAATAGTAATTCAATGAAAAAAACTTACCAGATCTGTATCTTATGTATTGCTAGTGTGCCTGTTTGAGTGGGGACAATTGCCTTATTTTATACATGTTGAATAAAGGTGAGGAGTTTATCCCTTTTTTTAATTAAATTTTTTTAAAGATATTAGTGCCTTAAGTAAAAGAATGGAAAACTTTATTTCTCATAGTCTTTGATCAATATCAAACCTTTTATACTTTATCTGAATGTTCCTTGAATCAGGAGTTACCAGAAACCCTTCAAGTATCTTTGAAGAATAGGTTTAAAGTGAAAGGCAATCCCTTTTGGTGAAATAGGAGCAGGAGCTGACACTGCACTTTATCCTTTTTATATGATAAAATTGAATAACCTTTACATTTTATCTAAGAATAAATTGAAAAAGACTTGCATTTTTATAGGAGCTGATATAAATTCAAATACTTCATGCAAGGATAGTGCCCTTCATCTCGCTAGCTTTTTTTGTGGCACACAGAAGGTCTCAAACTGTCTTGGAGTTATAACCTCCTTGTTTGAAGCAGGTAAATTCCAGATGAAGAAAGCAATACACTGATCTCAAGGTATAAATTGCATTATTTTTCTCCATCCCATCCTTGGGGCCAGGGTTATTTTGGATAGTAGACTTTCAGAGGAAAAATCTTGATAGGTTTCAATTCAAAATAAAAAAAAAAGGAAAAATGCTAGGAAATAACCAATATCAAATTATGACAGTTTTAGGCTTCCTCGTCTTAACCCTCACTTCTCAAAACAGTTTAAAGAAAAACTTAAAATTTTTGGACAGACATTTCCTGAATGCTTTTGTAAATAAATTGTGGTTTTACTACGTAACGTTTTATTAAATTTGAATTCTTTATCCTGGTTTTCTTGATACAGCTGGGGGGTTGCTAATACCAAGTTACGATAGAGCTGATTGACTATGCTGGTATATTTGAAAAAGAGACCCTTCTCCTACATCATTGGCCTTACCAAATAACTCAATAGTTATCATCTGTGTCAATTTTACTTTCCAGGGTGCGACATAAATTCTCAAAACTGGGTTGGTAATACTCCTCTGACTATTGCTGCATCCTCCGGGAATTGTAACCTCGTGCAACACCTGATATCTCTAGGTATGGGTATAGTTTTCCGACTGGTGCACGTCAACCAAAACCTCACAGCTTTTTTTGTAAGTTTTGTCGATTTCCCGGCATCGGGAAGGTTTCAATACATTCACATTCGTCAAATTTATGAAATTGAGTGTCTAAATTACGACAAAGATAACAGTGGTTTTTTTTTTGGAACTCGTTCTAAATTACGCTTAAGTCGCTGACAATGTAAACCTAACCCTAAGCAACTCTCTCCCTAACCTTTTCTGGCATGTGCGAAATGTTTTACTTGTTGACGCGAATAGCACTCTTTTTTCGGAATTATTAGGTGCAGATAAGAGTCTTTGTACAAACGACGGAATCTACCCCATGGACTTTGCAATAAATAGTGGTAAGTCCCTGGTCGTGTGTGGTTCCAGATTTCATGTTTTGAAACGTGGGGTGCAGATTATATCGCTATGTAGTTAAAAACGTACGTTCAACAAAGCGCTTTTTCCGCGTCCGGAATTTAATAAAACTAGTAGAGTGGTTTGTTTTATTCCTCACCACGGATCGTAGGAAAGAAAAATTTATATTTCTAACACGATTAGGTGTTATTCCAAGGCTAGTCGATTAGACAATTTACTTTGGAAATAACAAAAAAGGGTTCCGCGACGCATAAAGCATTGATTACGTAATTAAGGTTGACCTCTGATATTTCGATTTTTTATCCCTTTGTTTGTTCATATCTTTTAACTGCATTTACATTGCCATCGTGACCTTTTGGAATGTTGTTAAATTCGTCTTCCCTGTGGACAGGTCATCTTGATGCAGCAAATTTGCTGGCTATTGCCGTTCCAAATCCTCATGTTTGGGACATCGTTGAACCCCATACTCCCCCAAGAGTTAAGCTTGGTCTTCAGAGTCCTTGCAAGCAGCATCTGGTGAATTCTTCATTTCGAAGGAGTCGCATGGACTTCACTAAGAAGCAACAACATACTGCACCAAGTATGATACGTTGTTAAAACTGTAGTGAGAGGTTATCCTACATTGTTGTATCACTCTTAGATCCTCCTACACTAATCTCAGTACGAGAAAATATGCCACAAAGCTTGCAAAAAGAGACACATTATTCGAAATTTGTTTCTCTATCCCATTTTGGAGGTAGATTAATTCTCTACAGGAATGTGTCTAATCCTTAATAGCTCTTAATGTTTCTCAGTCATTGTCACTGTGGATTGTTAAAATTAACAGTGAAATTTTCAGAATGATTTGTAAAAATCGTTTGTATTACGAAAACTTCCTTCATTTTGCACATCTATCAACATCGTGAGATATTTGAAAGATTACAAGGAAGTCTTTAAACTTGGTAAGAAGATATTTGTGGTTTAGAAGGGTACTTAACTTGTCGATGATTCATTCCTTTCCGTGACCTCACGGTTGGGTGTGTTTTCCTTCGGAGACATGTCCACTTGAAAGATATTTTCTTCTAATATGCGCATCATCAGTCAGAACGCGGAAAATTTTTATTCGGCCTTTCAATACATTTTTCACTGCGCAGCTTTTCGCTTTTTCTTTTTCTGTTAGTCAGCCCCACAAAAGAGATAGGTGGCGGAAGACAGTCTTCGTGCTCGAAACTCTAACCGAATGAATACAGACGCCTCGCGAGTCAACGCCTATTTACACGTTCAAAGGGACGAAATTGAAGTGTACCTGTTGGAGGTGTTGCTAAATTTTTTCTTTTTTTTATTATCTCTCAACTGCTCTCTTGCATTTTTGTGGAGTATACACCCACTCGTGTAATTTGACAATGGTTATTGTATTTCTCCCAAAGCGAACGATCATTAGTATTGGCCCTAACCCTACACCGCCTTTACCATTTTCCAGTCGGATTATATAAACTTCGCCCTCCAATTTAGTTACCGTAATCCTGACAAATATAATACACATCGAGCATAGTTCGTGATCTTTAGACCTCAACATTGGTCCGACATTTGCTTTAAAAAGCTAAGAGCAACAAGAAATCTCGACAAAATACATAAATTTCATGATTCGTTCAAATTAGTGTAATCAGGCATTTAGCTGCGGAGGAAAAACGGAAACCTTCTGGAGTTCATGCTATTGTTTGTAGTTTGGTGACTCCTACTTGGCATCTCAATTCTTTGAACAGAATAAATGGGCAAGAACATGTAGACACTTTCTGGCGATTCGTTAGTCAGCTCCGCGGCGACCCTTTAGAAGTTGCTGCAATTCTCGCCAATTTACAGACTAAAACAAAGAACTTCCTGTCGCACCTTTGTTATTTTTTCTTCCCAAAGCTCGTTTGGTTCAAAAGAAAGTAAACACGTTCCTTTACATGATTAACTCAACGAAATGATTATATTAACTTAAAATCTCGCGATACAACGCTTTGTGTTGTTCTTTCGAACTCTTCCGGTGGGAAGAGTTATATTGCAAATAGAGCTGATAGTTGAAACCACGTTGTTCGACCACAGAATGACATTTAGAAGTCATCGACAAATATTCCTTACGGCAAATACGAGCAGTTCCGCTTGTGTAGACAGCGTGTGTTTTTATGTAAATTGTGATGACTGGAGTACGAGTGTCTGTTATGTGATAAGCGCATTTGATTGGTCGGACGGAGGATCCGTTTAGAAGGTCATTGAAAATTTCCGATTGATTAATATATGTGAGAATACCAAAGTGACCTCAAAGCCTCTTATGAAATCCTTGCTCCAGTGCGCATCTGCATAAATGAAGTAATAGCAGAGCACTCAACATAGACGGACTCACACCTGGCATTCCTTCAGTGTTTCTCGAATTCCTCTAACATTGGGACCATGGAAGAAACATTTTTTCTAGTACTTCTGCTTGTCAATCTCGCCCTGGTGGTCAACTGGCAAGGTATGTTGTTTCACCTCCTTTTATAAATGTTAATCAACTTTCACTTTACCACGTCAACATCGATTTCTGGTAAAATTCAGTCGCAGCCTAAGCAAATTTGCCCAGTACACGCCTTGTATGTTTCTTTTCCTTTAATATTTCGGGTCGTTTCTTCCAGTTAGCGCTTATTAACGATAACATTTAGAAGTCATCGTAGAGCTCAACTGCACGTGACATGTTTAAGAAATGTTTACAGTGTAACTCAAAATAAAAGTGTGAGTTCGTAGTCCAAGGATTGACAAGTGATCTCAAGGTTTACATTTAAAGAAAGTTCGATAATCATTTTCCATCTAGTTTTCAAATATCTTCCTTGACATCATTAAAAGGAAAGTTCTGCTCCAACGTGCCTGCTCTCGAGTGCTTTATGGCAGCTAACAATCGAAATTAAGTAGTAATAGTAATTTGAGTTGATAAATTTGTTGTCAAAGTTGGGATCGCGAGTGAACAATTCATGTTTACAGTTTTAAGTTGCGGTAATATCCACCACAAGTATTGTAGAGATGAGCGGCACGTTTTCGACGCGTATATTTGAAATACCGAGAGACGAACTCTTTTGCATGCTACGTCCTTCGTTGACACTAACGTCAATCTTGTCTTGTTTATCTGTTATCAGGTGGTCAAGCACAACTCATTGGTAAGTCACTCGTTTCGAGTAGTAAGTTTCAACCCTTAATTAGCATTTGTAACATTCATCTTTCGAATCGTGTTGATGATATGAAGCCATGAAAGGAGGTAGCAATAAGGTGTCGATCAGATTTTAAAAGTGTGTTAATAGAAAGTAGATTTGAAAAAGCAACATCCAGGAGGCGTAATACATTTTGCGTGATAATGTCTACTGATTGAGATGTTTGATCGGCACTTAAGATTTTAATATAGTCGTATTGCGGTCTTTCTGTTTTTTCACCGAGGTCGAGGTATTCTGTAAATTTCCAGCCTGATCCTTCGGATCGAAACTAGGGGGAGGGCACCCCAGTGTCCAGTGTAAAGGAGTTATTGGTATGTGTCAAGCTAGATTGAACAGAAATTTGATGTCTTCTCCCGAAATACAGTATAGAGTTTGAATTTGTCAAGTACATGTTTGCAAGCGAATCTCTTGGTCTGAGAGGGAAAATATTAGCGCTACCCTAAATCGCAGGTGCACCCTTCTGGAACATTCGTGAAATATTATAACCGAAACACTTCAAAGTCGGTTACTCCTTTGTAATCTATACTGTTTTTCACTTGTCTGTCGGGTCGCTCCATCCTCCTGCTCATCGTGACTTTCAACATGACCCGTCAATATAATTAATCACACCTGAAATGTCCTTTATTGAAAACTGTTTTAGATTTAAGTGCATAAATGGCTCAGTAAGAGGCCTGCACACAAGTCAATTTTGATATTTGCACAGCTCATTTTAACTATACAAGTCAAATGTCGTGTGGGAATTTTAAAGCTAGAAGACATCCTTCAAACGGAACTTTTAGGGCAGAATGTTCGTTTAAAATTGAATTAATCGAAACCTTTGTGTATGGTCGATCAGAAGGATAACTCGCTCAGTGGGGGCATATTAGAAATGCAAAAAACTCAGTTAAAGAATTGCGCAAACAAGATAATCTTGTCAGATGTGTAAATCAAGTGAGGCCAGGTATGCTACGCTAATTTAGTTTATCGTCGCATATCTGGCCTCACTTGATTTACACGTCTGACTTTATAGCACTATGCTACTCAAGGACAACATTGAACTCTTGATAAAGCTAATCTTGGTTTTCCTAATTAAATAACAAAAGCCGTTATCGATGTCTTAATGCTTAGTAGATATGTGCTTAGGAGTAACTCTTGTAAGAGGCCACCCAGTGCATTCTGTTTCCTTATCCTTTTTTTTTTGTCCTAATGGTCTAGGACTTAATTTTACCAAGAATATTGCAGAATTTCTCACAAAGTTTTGTCTTCGGTTAGAGCTGAAAGATCTTGGGAAGAGTGCGTGTGGTTTTAAAGGCAAATTTGCAGCCTGATTGTATCCCTCTGCGTTGAAATAGGTGTTAACGCACCTCGTCTCAAAAAATATTTCTTTTCATTTTGCATTCGCCCAAGATATATTGTGAAGGTGGATTAAGATTAGCACGTTTTGCATTATTTGAAAGGTATAGTGAGAATAATAATGCAATCCATTTTTTCAATTCCTAATTACGTTGTTTTTATTACCCTCACTTTGTTCTTTTAAACCCCCAACTGCTTTTCTCCAGGATTGTTTATTCTATTGAGAGCGGGTTTGTGTACTGATAAGTTAATTATTTTCTCTGTTTTGTCTTCATTTCATTTGCTTCTGCTTTGTTCAGATCAGGCTATTTTTGCATCTAAGTTGTTACGACAATATTTATACATTTTGAATCAAAAATCGCAAGAGGTAAATTATCACACCTTTAAGTAAGAACAAAAATTATTCGGCACATACAAAGGTTGAAACTAAACTTATCGGCTTGTACTGATTTCTTTCAGATGACTGTGGCGGACTTATCGAAGGGAGAGGTAGTATCATACAGACACCAAATTATCCTTTGAACTACCCTGTGGATAAAGTTTGCGCATGGGTTGTTAAAACCGAACCGGGTGACAAAGTCGTGCTTACTTTTGAAACGTTTGCCCTGGAAGACAACTCTGTTTGCCAATACGATTACGTTATTATAAGGGATGGTTCGACCTCCAAAAGCCCTATGATTGGGAAGTTTTGCGGCACAAGCAGACCAGCCACCATTACCTCTACGGGCAATTTCCTTTGGATTGGTTTCCGATCAGATTCGTCCACTACCAAACAGGGCTTCAAAGCAATGTGGAAGGCAGAAAAGCTTTCCGAAAAGCCACCACCAGGTACCGAAGAAAAAGTGACTACGCCTACTATGCCTACAGGTTTGTTGATTTATCTGGCTCTTTTTCTCACTAAAATTCTTTGAAAACTGCTGCAAAGCGCAGATTGTAGATATTTGTTAGAAATCTTAAAATATCTACCAGCACTTCCTCAGCGAGGCTTAATCGTGGTCAACGCTGAAATGTCTCTACGGGCCTTCTGTATTTTGCGTTAGTGGCTCTTGCATGGTTACCAGTCTACCTGGACCGGTGGTAATTTTTCGTCGTTCATTAGGAATGTTTCGGTATAATTGCCTCTCTTATTCGTGAACATGTAGAGAAAGTGGACGAAATGATGAGGCCCGTATGAAAGCTCGTTGTCACGAGGCACCTAAAGAGCACATATAAATGCATTTCCTTGTTGATTTTGTAACAGACTCTTTAAGGACTGATGTGTAGGATGCTTTTTTTTCCTTCTATTTTGGAAGTTATTCGCTCTATATTGTTTGTTTTCTCTTTCTCATGAAATTGTCTCTTCATTAATTTAATCATTAAGTTTTCTTCAGGATGCGGCGGCCAAATGACTGGTGATGGTGGGAATTTTACATCACCCAACTATCCTGAATCGTACTCAAAGAACAGCGAGTGTGTGTGGACAATAGTTGTGCCTCTCCAAGACACGATTGAGCTTACTTTTCACGAATTTCATTTAGAAAATTCCGGAAGTTGTAATTATGACTTTGTCGAAGTTAGACAAGGTAGCACTCGCTTCTCTGAAATAATTGGAAAATTCTGCGCAAGTACGATCATTTCACCTTTCAATTCAACTGGAGATTCCCTTTTTATAAGACTTGTCACTGATGGAACAGTCAATGAGAAGGGTTTTTGGGCTACATGGAGAAGGATATCTCATTACATTCCTGCAAATCAAACGGCTCAGTCGTCCACAACCACCAAAGCTACACCTTCAATTGCACCGCCTGAAAGTAAGCAATATTTTCTGTTATTTTCCAGATTTCTAATTTTTACTGAACTAGAAATTAATTGCCGTTAGCGAGCAGTCAACCTTTTATGATTTTAGAATAAACCATTTTTGTGTATTAACACGCATTCTTCCCTTTTTTTACTTGATAGATGTTTGTTTGTTTGTTTTTTTTTTTGCTGAAACCCCAGTCGTCAAACCTTCATACCTAATTCTATACTTCCTTACTTTTTTCTCCTCATTTTTCTTTTCATATGTATTTGTTTACTTTTTATGTACGTTATTAAGTAATTTGTTTTTATCCACAGAGTGCGGAGGAATTTTGAATCAAGAAAACGGTGAAATAACCAGCCCAGGTTACCCCAACCAATATCCACTAAACCTAGATTGCATTTGGGTAATTTTGGCGCCAAGTAATCAGGTCATCCAGGTAGAATTCAGATCATTTCAACTCGAAAGACAATCCAGATGCCTGTATGACTATTTGGAGGTCAGGGATGGCGATAGATCAGACATGCCCTTGCTTGGGAAATTCTGTGGAGATGTAGTTCCTTCCCCTGTCAAATCTTCTCAAAACGCAATGTACATAAAGTTTCACTCAGACGGTTTAACTCCAAAACGAGGATTTCAGCTTAAATGGCACGCTTTTGAAGGACAGCCGCTACCACCTGGGCCTGCACCGACGTCAGATGGGGACCCCGGTAAGTAAAATCACGCAAACAAAGGGTGAATTTAACTATAGATATTCATTGGAATTCCTGGGAAATATCGTTATTCTTTGGAAATAATCAGTCAATTACTGAATTTATTTTTACGATAGGCTGGTTGAAATTTTTTTTTGGCACCGAAACAAATTTCTTCTCACATCTATTACTCTACAGTTTGTGGTGGTACTTTCACAAAAATGTCTGGCGTTATAAAGAGCCCTCGCTATCCCAAAAAGTATCCAGAGGATGTAATGTGTCAGTGGGTCATAAAACTATCACCACAATACAAAATACGCTTAGAGTTCATGTACTTGCAAGTGGAGAAGAGCACAAGCTGCCAGTATGATTTTGTGCTCGTTATGGATGGCCTTCCGACTTCTCCAACTACTCTCGGGAGATTTTGTGGCAACTCAAGCAAGCCGGTGGTAGACTCTACATCCAGTGAAATGACCGTTTTCTTTAAGTCTGATATGAGCGTGACAGACAAAGGATTTGAGGCATACTGGTATGCCCATCCAGTTCTAGGCACTAAATCTCCGTCAACCGAAGTAAACGTGATTGGTAAGTATGATTTATTTCTCCAAATATTTTGAATATCCACTAAGTGTAAACTTCCTGCCACATGTCATGTCCCTCTCATTTGCAAAATGAAATGTTCATTCTTCAGGTTGACAAAAGTCATTGACTAGGTGGGCGACATTCCACTGGGAGAGTGACTAGATGAAAACTGGTTCTATAAAAGTTACCCGTAGATAAATGGCGGTCCAAGACATTTATAGTAACGATGAGATACGGGTCCTGTTACCGCCTATAAGCGCATTATTTTTTGCACTAGATGACATGACAAACAATTGTGTAATTCATTGTAAAGATATAACGGTTTTAATAATCGTCTTTTACTTTATTAAGAGCCGTGCGGTGGAAAACGTATGCGTCCAAGTGGTGACATCTTCTCACCATACTACCCTGCCTTCTCTGGTGCCCAAGGGCCTGTTGACTGTGTATGGGTTATATCTGTATACGAAGGAAACAAAATTGCCATTGGTTTTAACGAATTTGATCTGAAAAGTGACGATAACTGTGTTACGGAGTACGTGGAATTGAGGGACGGGCCATCAGAGACGTCTCGTCTGCTAGGACGCTATTGCATTTCTGCACCGATGGTGGTGCGAGGTTCTACGGATACATTATGGATGCGTTATTATACAATTGGAACGGGAAGTAAGGGTTTTGAAGCAACGTGGACTACTATGAAGCAAACATTAAAACCTATGAAACCTAGTGGGAAGCCTTCGACGGGATCTGTTCCTCATCCACCAAGTAAGTTCCACCCAATGATAATATGCCAGTTCAATTCTCCGTTGGATTCTAACAAGCATACGTATGCACTGGGGACAGTAATATACTGAATCGAGCGATAAAAACTACTCTTCAAATGCATTACCTTTTCTCGTTGCCTAAGGTGATTTTTAAAATTTATTAAGTTTTCAATTAATCTTCAACAAATTGAGAATGAGACATTTTCAACGCCCTCACACGTAAACCGTTTTTTAAAGAATGTCTACGTGATTCTCAGCTGCATCTTAAATAATGTTTTTAGTAATAACATTAATATGCGTGTTAGCCTAACTGTTTCTCCAATCAACATATCGCTTGAGTAGTATTTCCACTAGTTGCTAATTTATTTTTCATCATGAACGATGCGATTTCTTTTGTTCACAATATTAGGTGAAGAATACACTGTTATAGAGCCAACTGATTATCGCTTATTTTTTGATAAGGTTTTTCGAATTTATTGATCTTGTACCGGTCGCAATACTCTATTGTGTCTCTTGGCTCATAGTTAAAAAACTGTTCCAATCTGCCTTGCAGTAACTCCGAGAATAAACACCGTTACTATTCTGTTTGAGTCCAATCCTGTTTTAGTTTCATTACCCATATATATATATATATTTACATAAACGATGTCTTTTTTAGAAAAATGCGGCGATGCACTAGGTCTTGAATCCGGTGAAATAAAAAATAAACAGCTGTCATCATCTTCCACGTGGATGGGCATAAGCACCTTTGGTCCGCAGCATGCAAGACTCAATAACAGTAAGTGGCCCCAAGGCTGGAGTGCTGATATAACTGACCAAAATCCTTGGCTCAAAGTCACGTTTCAATCGGATTATGTAATTACTGGCATTGCAACGCAAGGTTATGGTAATCCAGTTTTCAGTGAATGGATTGAGAGCTATTATTTGCTTTGGCTTGACAGCAAGGCTGGAGAGGTGTATTATCACGAAGATGGAAAAGTGAAGGTAGGTGACAGAATGACTCTGTACCGATGGTGGTTTTTTTTCATATTTTTTACATATGGTTTACCACTCGTGATATGTATCAGCAAAAAGAAGTACCCTTTTGCTTGAGATACACAACCTCACTTCACACAGTAAATGGCTCCACCAGTAACTTCGATGAAACACCGGCTCGATTCACGTGCCGAATTTTATAAGAAATTTACAGGCATGTTTTTTCTATTATTATTATTTCAGGCATCCCTTTTTTAATCATTATTATTGCACTATTTTTATGATTTTTTGCTTGTTTGTTTCTTGCAAGCTTAATTACGGCTGGCTGATTCATTGAGTTATGATTATAGTTTCTTTATTCGGTTTGATCAAAGTGGTAAGTTTCGTATCTTAACCAAAGCCCTAGTATCTTCAAGGTTATACAGGGCACCCAAGCCATTGTCTTTCTGGTGAACGTTTTAATTATGTTTGACTCACAGGTTTTAGATGGTAATAGTGATCACAACACGATTGTACGCCATATGCTGAAGGAACCCTTCATTTCTAAAGAAGTGAAAATCCAACCAAGAAGTTGGAAAGGTGGTGTGGGCTTGCGATTAGAACTCTATGGATGTAAATTTGGTAAGCCATTATTGTAACATTAATAAGAGAATTTCAATTCGGCCTACTACTTTTGATTGTTGCTCATTTTTACTTCAAATTCACAACTAAGTTAACCTTAAAGGAAGATGTTTTTCGTCTTGTCACTAACGTGGGAGAAAGAAAAAATTCTGAGTCCCCATGAGGAATCGAACCTCAGACCTTCGGATTCCGCGTTCCAATGCTCTACCACTGAGCCACAGAGACTCCACCGTGAGCGAGGTCGGTTACGAAGTTCTCCATTTTTTTATGTGGAAAGCTAGCTATACTTCTTTGCCCTATTTGTTGTATTATTGTGCACGTTTTTTAACAGTTTATAAGAATGGTTTTATTATCCTTTTTTGCTCTTGTTGTTTTTTTTTTGTCATATGCAGACGAATGTCAAGAGCCTCTTGGGATAGAAGACCCGGACATTATTGAAGACGAACAGCTAACAGCCTCTTCCGCTTGGGAGGATGATCATGACAAGTTCGGTGCCCAGAGAGGAAGGCTCAATTTGAATCGCTGGCCTCAAGGTTGGACGGCAAGCGTAGAGGATCGTTCCCCTTGGTTTCAAGTAAACTTGAAGCACCCTTTTATAATAACGCGGGTGGCAACACAAGGCTATGGAGGATCCGTTGATCAGTGGGTGGAGAAGTACCGAGTGTCATGGAAAAATGAAGAAGAAGTTTGGCGTAATTATTCCGTTCCTCGTCATGTGAAGACTTCAGCCTTCCTTTGGAAGAACAAGGTGATAATTACATGTTAACCGTAAATACAAAACTGTCAATTTTCGTGTTCTTTATGTTCAAGTTTTGAAAGTTTAGCACTCCTAAGACAAACAGAGACGTTTCTACGCTTGCAGTGTGTATACGGTGTGATAAATGACGAATGAATGAACAAATAACGCTAAAGACATGAAAAGATTTTTACTGTCTTCAAACGAATTTATATCATTCATTCCTCAGGTATTTCATGGAAATAAAGACAGGAATTCAGTGATATCTCACACTCTATGGAACACCATTAAGTCAAGCACGCTCCGATTTTGGCCAATGGTTAAACGTAACTTTGTTTCTATGCGAACAGAATTGTACGGGTGTATGACAGGTCAGTATTTCTAGTCTAAAACGTCGAACATCAGTTCTTTTTAAGCCTCTTGTTTTGGATCGTGTCTTCTCGATAATAAGTCTATAAGAATCTGTCATTTTTTTTAGTATTTTTAGCACTATACGTTTTGCTGTGAGATTTGTTTTTCTGTGGTTATTAATCTTGTATCTCACTTGATTGCTAATCATACACTATACAGACCAATCGCGATCCGCAACCGAGTGCTCAACAGTTGGCCATCGTATGAGTGGTGAATCAAATCCGCCCAGCAGAAAAGATTGCCAGTGGCATGTCACTTCTTCAAAGGCGGAGAGCACAGTAACGCTGAAGTTTATAACCTTTGATTTCTTAAAAAGCGATCCTTCATGTATGAAAGACTACGTTGAAATCAGAAACGGCCTTACTAAACACGCTCCTCTGATAGGAAGGTATTGCGGAGACAAGATACCTGCTCCCGTGCAATCCTCGGGAAACGGTCTCTGGGTGCGTTATGTGGTGTCAGGTGATATAAAAACCAAAGTTGGCATGACTTATCACGACGGTCCCTCTAAGTCTTCTCAGGGTGATGAAGGGAAGAAAGGTATACTTACAATGGCGGGTTCTTTTGTTTGCCTGTTACTTAAATGAACTAGGGGTACAAAAGCCTGAAACGTTTATTGTTCCTGTGTAACCAAATTGATATTAAATGCAGCTTTCGTTTAGGGAGAATGGTTGGTCACCATGAAATAACAATAAAGCACGTTTTATCATTGACAGGTAAAAGCGCAGGAAGAATTTCATAAGTCTGTTCACCCGGAAAATGACTGTTGGTGATAAGTTTATCAATGGTCATATTTTGTCTTAAATGTTCGAGAACGATAAAGATGAGATTTAATGATTTTTACCTGGGTGGTAAAAAAATGGTTAAATTTAAGATTTGTGATGATTCATAATTTTAAAGAGCTACCTGTAAATAACAAATTTTCAAAGTGTGTTATGACTTGACAACGATTTTGAATGTCCACTTTTTTCTTATTTATTTTCACATCAAAAGCCCATATTACTCCCTATACTAATATCGGATCGTTTTGCAATTCTCTGATTCCTTATCTCTCCAGGATGCGGTAATCTAAAATATTCTGTCTCTCCGTGGGAGTCCGATGGAGATTTACCAAAGCAGTGGCCTGGCCGATGGCCCTGGCAGGTAGCTCTTCTGCTTATGGGACAATCTGTTCAGCAGTGTGGCGGCGCTCTCCTTGCTCCTCGATGGGTACTCACCGCAGCCCATTGCTTCAAGAGGTATTAAAAATTTATTCAAAGGTGCTCGTTTTTTCAGCTACAGGTGAAAAGGGTGCCTCCTTAAAAATAGAAAATATTTAATATGAAGATTTATCATATAAACTATGGTGTTATACAAGGATTTCCAGCCATGAGAAAAGCCGTAATAAGACATGTGGAAAAATACGATATTTTTTCACGTGTGTTTTATATCGCCAATCAGCTGCTGATACGTCACTCGCTTTTCGCGCCACTCGATCAGGTTGTTGAATGAATGGAAAAGCCTTCACGATTCTCAACACAAAGTAGTTTGTCGGAACGTTCTTGAATTATGGCGGCTAAAACATTTAAAAATCCGTATCGCTCACAGACGGTGACTTTCAAACTTTCCTAGAAGGGAAGATGAAACCAATGTACGAAAATAAAAACCGAAAGTTACGTGTTCGGTGGCTTTGGATATGGCGTTTCTCGCGGCTGAAAACGAAAATCGACAACTGGAAGATTTGCCATAGGCCGATTTTGGCCGTTTACCTGAAAGACTTTTACTGTCGGTAAAGAAAAAGTCAATAAACCACAGACTTTCGTTTGCAGGTTTAAACAACCTCTTCAGTGGGTCATACGGGCTGGAGAGTTTGATCTCGCGAAAAAGGAAAATTCTGAGCAAAATATACGAGCAGAAAAAATATATGTTCATTCATCATATATCCCGTCAACAAACGAGAATGATATCGCTCTGGTATACCTTGAGCGAGCAGCACAATTGAACGATTTGGTGGAAACGATATGTCTACCGGATGAAGGAGAGCTACAGCTCGAGAGCAAGTGCGCTGTAGCAGGTTGGGGTTTTAGGCCGGCCAACGTCCATCATACATCTACCCCGCTCAGGTCCCAAAGAGTGCCCGTTGTTTCCCGCCAGGTCTGTAACGGAGCCAATGCATACGGTGGTCTTGTGAAAGATAATATGATTTGTGCAGGGTATGAGAAGGGTGGCGAAGACAACTGTTACGGAGATGGCGGAGGCCCTCTCATGTGCCAGAATTCGGTAGGAAAGTGGTTTGTTGGTGGAATTAATAGCTGGGGACAAGGCTGCGGACTGCCTGGCAAATATAGTGTGTACACCTATACGGAGAGGTATCGTGACTGGATAAACCGTCATATGCAAGCAGACTAACTGTTCTCACTTGCGTCAGATAAAGGAATGGTGAATCAACTTTTGAGTCCACACTGCAAAATACCAAATTATAAGGGCCTGCGATTGGCGCTTGTCAAGGCCGGCGCATCCCGTTCGATTTCGGGAGGGATTGCATCCAAGTAAAACATAGTAGTAGCTATGAAAAGGAACGTGTAAGTCGCTTTCAACGTGTTGCAACTGACTAAAACATACGTTTTGTTGTTCAGATAGGTAATAGGCTGTAGCCAGTTAAATACATATTTTTGACGTAATCACAATTCAATTTCGAAAATGTGAAACTAATTTTTAAGGGCTCATCGTTTCGGTATTAGTAATGGAAGAATAATGGGACGCTGTGAAGTTTAGCGAGGTCTTAATTGAACGAGCCGTTTCGAACGGAGCTTGATAATACAATTAAACCAATCGAATTCTCCTTGAGAGGATTCAAACGTAATGCAATCTTTGTGACCTTGTGGATATGAATGGTTAGTCAACGTCTACAGCTGTAAAATTCTATATTTACCTAATTGTACTTAGCTAAAATGTAGTTTCACTGTGATATAATTACTGAAGTGTTTCCGGTCTTTTTCTTTTTTTTTTTTTTTTTGAATAAGGCGCCCTTCAGCCCTTTGGTCTCCTACGTAATATGGCAGTTAGCTTGTATCCTTTTTTCTTTGTGTGAAAATCTATGGTTTCCTGAATGTCGAGTTATTTTTTCCGATGTACGTAATCTTTTTTTAATCTCGTTTACAAGGGCTCTCAACCAAGTTACGCCGTGGCGTGGAAGCCATGAGCGATAGTTATCGGTGTTCTATTTACGATACTGCTGGATTTATGAGTTTCATATCAGGACGTGATTAACACGTCGTCTTAGAGATTTCTTAAACCTAAGGAACCCCAATTATCATTGGAATCTAAATGATTTCTCAATTCGTTTAAAAGGTTACTTAAAATGCTTTATTTTTTTTGCGACTTCTTTTTTTCTCTTGGAAGGATTTTTGTGATGGTTAGAAGTTCGATTCAGCAGCCTTTCAAATGTCACTAAACGACATCAACATGGAGACGGCTTAAATGAGAGATGATATTGGGAACGTTAGCTTAGTTTTATGGTACCATGAATGATGTTACTTGTTCAAAACGTCTATCAGATTGGTATGCTAGCGGACTAAATTAAATATGAAAAGTTGCGAAAGGACTTATCTACCACATGTAATGGTAAAAGTAATGCCAGCTGAAGTAAACTGTCAGGAATGTGCAGCTGATTGTACATGCAACATCATCAAAAAGTCAATAATTTATATTGATCGTTTGTCTCGCAATATTAAACCTTGGGACGGTTCCCACGGTCACGAGAAAAGCAAAGAAAACGATCTTCTAAAGAAAAATCTAACTAACCGCTTTGCTGAAGGTCCCTTGTTATAAAAGGGAGACCTTTGATTTCTATGTCATCCGCTGACAGAAAGCGGATCTGTCTAAATCACCGGAAAGCCGGCAAAGACATACTGAACAAGAATTTATTAAATATATACATGTAATACTCGATCCCAGACGAAATTTTCGAGTTTGTCATCTTTTTTTTGTTAAGTAATAATAGAATCCTAGATAAGAATCGCGTCGTTTGGACCGTCTACGTTTGGTATTCGCTTTTGCTGGACTACGATTGGCTGATCTGTCTTTCATTATAATGAGTAGTCGCTTGAAGAATTTTTTCTGTTATGATATCGTCATACATGTTGAGCTCGTGCGTTGACGAGTTGTTCTTGCCTCAGTAACGTGGCTCTAATCGCTTTTTCACTTGCCGCACGTAGACTTCTGAACTTCATATGTTTGGATCGTTTACCATCTACTTTTGTCGCTGTTCCGTTTCCACCAACATTAGACAAAGTCCATGTTTTTCCGGATATTCGACATGGCTCATAAAAGAGAAGTACTTGTCATCAAAAATTTGATCTGTGTCCAAGGAAAGTCTTTTTAAGATTAACAATCAATACAAGTTTATAGCAACGACAACACTAGCCGTCGGATTCATCTCAGCTTATAAGGAGTAAGTAGAGGATGTAACCGTTTGCTATAAAACATTAATTTTTTTGAATTGCTAGCTTTTAATCACACTGCAAACGAAAATACTTGCCATTGATTAGGTAGATAAAATCAAAGTCAATCAATAATGCTATGGCAATTGTTCAACAATTATATTGTGCTTTACGCAATTTAACCTTTGTGTTAAGTTTCTTTTTTTTTTTTCTTTTTTTTTTTCAATTTGTTTTAAAGAATAGCAGATTTATGTCATGTGATTGTGTTGCCCTCTCGTGTTATCCCATAACATTCAAGCCAACAAATGCGTCAGGTTTTCAGATAATTAAGAAGTGTGCTCTAACAAGCAAAAACAGCTCAAGCTGCACTAATGCCATCGACAATCCTTTCTGTCGAATACTAACAGAACTCTCGCATTAAGCTCTGGTCATCGAAGTTCTCCAAAAGACAACAAATGAATACAATTATTACCTCTTGCCTGATTTCTTGATTCCTCTCAGACGATGAGCGATATTTAACAGCCCAGCTTGATATTTGAAGTATGCCTTGTTCTAAAAATAACGTACAGCTTTTAACCATTTTAACCCTATTTCGTTTCAAAGACTATTTCTTGTTACTCATGTCATTAAAGAGACAGTTTTGTCTCCTTAGCAGTGTGCGAGCCAAGGGAGAGCCTTAGATCCACTGTCGCCATGTATTTTATCCCATTTCGGTACTCGGAATGGTTGAAAAAGAAAACTCGAAACTATTGTATTTGAAAAGCACTCTAATGAGATTTAAATTCTAGTATCCTTTGAACAAAACTTAACGTGAACACAGTTCGAATATCGAGTTCGTCCTTTACATAATTCTTTGCCGTCGGACGTGCAGGCTCTTTATGGGTGTAGCGTCAGGAAGAACTAATGAGTAGTAAATTACCGATCTGTAATTGCATTTAGCTCCGATTACTTAGTAGTTGTACTAATTACTTAGTGGTTATGCTTTTAGGCGGTAAAGCCGCCAAAAGTCCTCAAAATCTCTCACGTACCTCGATCGGATTACGAAAGCAGTCCTTTACCGCTTGGGAAACTTCTGATATTGTACAGTAATAAACTACTTAGCTAACAGTTATGTTTAGCTAATAGAAAGATGCGTCAGAAAATTTCAGAAAGGGGCAAGATTTACCCCCTTGTTTCTTTTACAAAATGTAATTCCAAGCCTTTGACGTACAAACTATTTATATCGCCTATACAAATATTCTAGTTGAGTACTTCTCAATCGCAAACAGACCGACCAATCCAGGGAGGACCTCAAAGGTATGAGCTTAAAAATCGATTGTTTATTATCGGCCGAATGTAGTGCATTTCTAGAACTCTGTAGTTGGTATCGAAAATATTTAACTGAGGGGAGAGTTTTCCTCGAAATTCTGTTTGTCTTTAACTAGCTCCCTGTTTTAAATTATCTCCTGCTTTTCTGTCTCCGCTTGCAAGCAAAATTCTTACCTTTGATTGCGTGGTTCCTAGACGAAACTAGTTGAGGGGCACGTGATTGGATTTACGCTGGGCGTGAAATGAAAGTGGATTGTTGGGTTTATATTTCGAGATATCATATATGATAAAGATGAGGTTTATTTTTTCAACAAACCGATGTAAAAAATTCCTTTTGTAATGTACGCACTATTTGTGGGGTTAACGTGTATCCAAAATGTTTCAAAGGGTAATTTTAGTACAGTGCGTGTTCATTCTATTTCCTCTTCGGTGTTTTTGTTCGAAGCATTTTTTCCAAAGTCCCATTCTGTTGTAAGGAAAGTGTCTGTGTCTTTACTTGAAAATGGTCCAAAAAATCGTCGGCCGTTTAATTCTGATGATGATCTCTCAAACCAGTGGAGAGGATACTACTGTGTAACCATAGTACCTCTCATGAATAAAGGGGGGTAAATTTAAAGAAGCTGTGGTATTGCGTCGGTAGGGGGTATCATAAGATAGCTTGGTTTTATCAAGTGAGATGATAATGCAGTTCTAAAGAGTTTCTACTAAAGCTGGGTGACGTCTCAAGCGTTAGTCTTAAGAGTTAATGTTACCTCTCAGTTGAGCGAAGTATAACAGAGTATAGTTTTTCTGTCGAAACGTATTTCTGATGTTGAGTTAAGTATATTATTTTAAGTATTGACGATTACACGCAAATTTTTACGGTCCCTGGGAGACATTCTTCTCGATCCTATAAATCCTATGAAGGAAAAAGGAACTGTGGAGGGCAAAATATCGTACTGACGTATACCTCAGCTTTATGCGTATTCTGTCGCGGTAGTTCACGAGTCAAGAGAGCGATATTTTTTTATTTGATGAACGATTTTTAAAAGGTTATCCGGTGTTTAACTTTAATCCCTCCAGGAAATATATATTTTTAGTTGGATGTTAAATGGTTTTCACTGCTTTTCTCATGCTCAAAGCAAGTCGGTCTTTAAAGCATTAATTTAGACCTCAAGCGCACAAGGTCGAAAATAGTTTTAGCTTTGTATAGGCGCCCTTTCGAAAGTTAAGCGGAGCAAGTCTCACGTGGGCTACAAAGCTGGGTAGGTACTTTCACATTGTCGTACATTTCTTTGTGAGATTGATCTCCTGGAGAAAGGAATCGTGCTGACAGTATTGTAACAATCTTACGAAGAGCGTGGCCGGGTCCAAAGTTTCTTTGGCACGTGAAAGAAGCGAGTTCAGTAAATTGTGCATTTGTAAAAGACAGCAGGGTATTCCCTTTTTTGAAAACAGCATAGACATAAAACATGATGACATAGCATGTTGCTTGATATTTCAGTGATATCTTATTGCCCTCAAGGTTTCTTTTGCCATCCCGATTGAAGCGCACTTTGCGCTTGACTGATCTGCTTGTAAGTTATCATCAAAGCGTATAGTTAGCCAGTCTTACACTTTTAGAAGAACTAACTTTTTATCGTCATGATTCCTTTCAGATTCATTGTTACAAAAAAGGGAACATAAACAAGTCCACCTGCTCCGCTAACAACGTACCCTTAGGTGAGTTCTATATTTGGTAATTTTCATTTCTATTCTTTGTGGTAAATAGGTCAGATATATTTAAGCAAATTTACTAGTCTTTGTCGATATTTGGAGTTACGAATGAGGTCTCCCACGTGCCCTGTCGATTGCTTTCCATATACCTTTCCGCCAACAGAAAAGCATGTTGAGGGTGGATTTTTGTCAAAGCGACCATGTCTTAAATTCTTTCCTCATGAGATGGAGCCTCAAACGGGAGGCCTTTTTGGGTAAACGTTGGCGAATGAACCTTGTTTGGTTACTGGAATTTAAAACATGATTGTCATATCCAAGACATTGTGCGAAAAGATTACAGCTAATTATGAATCGTTTTGTTATGATAATTTGTCAAAACTCAAAAATTTTTAACTTTGTCGTCCTTTTATTTAAGACAGTGGGTCGGTGCGTGAGTGAAATGTCAGGCTCTAAGTTGTTTTTAAGCAGATGGCACAGTGAAATACCAAAGTTCGTGTCATTTGAAATCATTTGGCATTGAAATCCGTACGAGAAACATTGAATTAGGTGAACGCATGCACTTCACGATTGAAATAGTTTGTCTTAAGGTGTTTGTGTTAAGTGGACCAGTCTACTGTAAATATGGCTGTTATTTTTAGGCCATGTGTAGTTTTATTTATCTTTATATTTTTTTTTTCAAACTTTGTGTGCAAAAATATTAACTCAGTTATAACGATGTGCCTTTCGTCATGCATTTTTTGGCAGGGCAGATTATTAGCCAGGAGGATAAAGATCAATGGATCTGTTCCTGACTTTCCTGCTTTTTGCAGTACTAGGGACAACGTATGTGTGCAGTATATACGCTGAACTGATCAAAGAAGAAAACGGAAAACCCGCCAAGTGGTCCGACCTGACCATTACAGAAACCCAAGTGGAAAATGATGTAGGGACTCTATTTCTTAACATAGAAGAAGAAAGCAATTCGTTAGAAGAATTTGCTGAAAAAGTCCTTTCGGCCTTCACACCAACCAGAAAGACTTCCGGGCATGGCCTCTCCATAAAACAAGTGCATTCCAGCCAAGGTAGACGGAGAAGACAAATCTTTGGAGAGGACAACCGAGTTAATATGCGAACTTCTCTCGAAGCTCAGATGTATCCGTTCTCCACTGCAGTGATGCTTTCTTCCGGTTGCACTGGCACGCTCATCGGGCCTGAGCACGTGCTGACAGCCGCTCACTGTGTACACGACGGCAAAAGACACTTAAAAATTGCCAAACGATTAAAAGTTGGTGAGTGATTAGACTTATTCCTTCCTTAAGAATTGTGCAACATCTCTGGTACGAAATTTATTTGATCTTTATTTACAAGGTCTCATGTCACAGCCGGGCTCACTATGCAGTATAATTCACTGATGTTAAAAAATCAATTTAGGTTACACCGGGTCGACTTTGCTAGAATATTCAAAATTATAAAATCCATGTTATCAATTTGACATGGTTGAGATTTTGTTAGCGTATTGTCAATCTACGGTCTCTGTCTATTTTAACGTGTCTTGTATTCCTCCCACTTCTTTACCAATTTTTGCTCTGTTATATTAATTTGTGAGGTTGTCACATGACTTCAGGAGGGCTATTAACTTCTCAAGGACAAAACTGAAATCTTGAATTAAAGCGATACGACAAAATTGAAAAGCATCCTTCTTAATGGTTTGTCAGACGAGTATGGCTCCAGCAAACAAAGACCCCACTTGACGACGTTTGTTTTGATTCGTCGTGAATAACGCCGGACAGTAACACCAAAATTAATATGAGATTATTGAAATTAGTACCCTGTTATATTGGCAAGTGAGGCGTGCTGTGGGGGCGTGGAGCTTGACTAAGACCATTGCGGAAAGTGGAATGAACGTCATCTACTTAGAATCTTTTTCATAAGCATTATTCAAACTAAATGTCGGGGAGAATTATATACAGTTATGTTCTTGATTAGCTTGTTTGTTTTGTTCCTTTGATGCGTTTGCTCGTTATTAAGTGTCTCTACGGTAATCGATGAAAACCTCAAAGTTTTGAAGCATTCCAACAATGTAGTATTTTCGTGACATTCAATAGTGCGTGAAATAAAGCTACCCTCAGGTGCAGATGTACCATACCTTAAACGAAGCTCTGTAACAAGATGCTAAAGACAATTAAGATTCACCTTCGATCAACAAAAGGCCTGTTTAGAAATTATCAACTCAGAAGACAATAGATATCGTTTTAGGACAACTTTATTGGATAAACGGAACTTTTTAATGATCCTGATAGTGATGAGTGCAAGTGACTTTTTTCCTTGATGCTATGTATGTCTGAGAATGTTAACAAACAGACCGACTCCATTCGCGCGAAACTATTTGTTTGAATACCTACGTGTTATTCTCATTTATGTCATTTTCTTCACACTTACATTTCTGTACCTATCTATATTGCGCCTATGCTAATCTGTACCACATTTGTAATTGAGGAAAGAAAGTCATCGAAACGTCATGTTACGCTTTCTTTGCGAATTTGCCTTTGGAGAGAATGTTGGTCTAATTCAGCTAAACACTGGACTGTCTCAATTTGACGCCAAATGTCTTCTCAAAGATTGTTTGGAAATTGTTTAGAGTGATGAGATACCTTTCAACGGCAAGATGTTGATTTAAGCAAACTGGACAAATGTAAACGGTTCCAGAAATTTGAGATCATACGCCTGAAAAAATTCTAGGAAATCAAGAGGAAGAGCGGAATAAAATCTTGCATTTGCAATGTGCCCAAACCCGGTCATTCATTACAAACTTTCTTTTTCTTTGAGTTCCTGTTTTCGAGAAGTTCGTCTGAAGCGTCTCGAACCACATTGGCCGTTTTTATGCTAGAGAGGTTAAAGTTGTCTAAGACGTTAAAGTCGTCTCTTAGACAACTTTAACGTCGCTAGCATAAAAATGGCCATTGACTGTCTTTAGAGCCATTAAGTGCACTTTGTTTTTGCCACCCATACGTATTCTTTGAGAGCTTATTTTCGACAAACCGAACAAGTGTACTTGAGGTACTCATCTGAATTATTCATAACTTTCTATCATTCAGATATCAGTAATGTTTTCGTAACGTTCTTAATTAAGGTCATCGATTCTTTTTTTTTTTTTGTATGCTAATACAACTTTATTTCCAGGTTTGCTCCAGCGATCAGGAAAGTTCCACTGGATCCAAGTGAAGAGAAAGTTTATACCTAAAAAGTGGAAGAAACAGACCCAAACAAAAGAGAGGCTGAGATACGATTTTGCAGTTTTAAAACTGAAGCGCAAGCACTCAAGAAAACACATGTCCGTGCAGATAAGCAGTCTTCTTCCCGGTTCGAAAATTCAATTCTCTGGTTTTCACGGTGACAAATGGTACAATTCATTGTGGTACACATATTGCTCTGTATACAGAAAAGCGAACGACATGATTCTCAACTTTTGCGATGGAGTTAGAGGTGTCTCCGGCTCTGGAGTTTACGTAAACTCCCCTAGTCGCCATGAGAGTGCGGTAGTTGGAGTGGTTTCGGCAATAGTTCGCGGAAAAGTCAAAGGCAAAGAGTTCAAATTTAATGTTATTAATTCCTTTACCGGCACTAAGGTACGGCAGATCTCAAAGTGGGTCCGGCGTTAGAAAGAATAGAAAACAGTCCACAGAAGCAATGGAATCGAACATTCTTTTTTAAATCGAAACGGGAAGCGACAGTTTGTTTCAGTAGTTTCGGAACATTGGTTACAACACAAAGTTTACCACAAAGACACATTACTAGCAACTCATGAACAACTTTTTTCTCCATGATAGGTAAACAATGTCACACGAATTTCCCAAGACGACGAGCACTTACCTTGATCAAGAATAGAATGCATTGAAACTCATTCGTTTCACAACTTTTCATATCCGAGCGAAGAAGGCTACATGAACGCTATGTACATTTGTTATCAGTTACAATTGGAAAAAAAGTTTCCGTGACCTTTACATCTTTAGAGTTGCGCTTTAGTGAATTACGTTCTATTTAGGTTTGTATAAAGGTTGATGTGGATTAAATGAAGATTATTGTAGCTTTAAGTTTTCCCGTGACACTCACATGTTGCGCTGGAACATCACATATACAATCCGCAGTAACTGTTTTTACTTCACAGCACTTTGATTAATTAAATAAAAGACGCTTTCAGCCTATATATTTGCTTATTTCGCTTTCTAGAACTTGTTTTCAATTATGATCAGTTAAAATGCTACTTGTCAATTTATCATGCTATGAAACAGGCATTATATGTCAACTGGTAATCCTTAATAAGGGAAAGGTAATAAATGCAACAGAAAATATATTGGTACTACCCTGATCTTTACATTCTTTAAACCTTAGTGTCACTTAAAAGAGGGCGAGAACGAGATGCATTATATTTCACCAAACTAAACACAGATGGTTTTTGTAGTCAAAATCACCGTTGTCCTAAAGTGATTTATAACTATATCATTGATTTATACAGATTTTTCTAGGTGAAATTTAATTCCCTAGGTGTGTCCACAGCGTAACGCGTAGCAATGTTTAATTAAATGTTCATGCACAGTCTGTAACAACATTTGATGCCTCAGTTCTTACAAGTTATTTGAAGCGTTTCATACGATATTAAGTAATTTTAATATATTATTTACATCAGCTGAACTAAACTGACTTACGAATAAAGGGGGTAAGTTGCTAAAGAAATTGTGGTGCTGCGTCGGTGGGAGAGTAGAACGGGGTAACTTAACAAAACAACTGAGTTGATAACGTAAACTGGCCACCGTAAAGAGTTCAAAGGCTGACGTTTCGAGCGTTAGCCTTTCGTCAGAGCGATTCACGAAGGGCTAACGCTCGAAACGTCACACTTTAAACTCTTTACGGTGACCAATTTACGTTATCAACTCAGTTGATGATGCTAAATTACCCTGCTAAACTGACTTATGTCGAAGAATTTACTCAGTCAGCCGTATATGACAATTTTATGTGTTTTACTGGAAAATATTTATACCTTTTACTGCCATTCGATGTTTCATTGGCCTCAGTAAACATTTACCCTAAACGATTTCGAATGAATGTTTACGTTATGTTTCTATGCACGTTGAGTAAACCAGTTGCTCAGTTTATGATTTGTAGTTTTGGCTGCAGGTAAATCTCACTGGAGTTCGACATGCATTACAAATATAAAGTTCCGAATTCAATGCCCCTAATTGCATCAAACTAATGCAGGTTTTAGGAGCGTGGGAAATGTGGAAATCTCGAGTTGTTTAGTACTTCCATCTGTGACGACAAAAGGCTGTTTACATTTCCATTGCCAATTTAAAAAATTGCATGTGTTTTTGGCTAGCTATCTGGAACCAAAACGCCAAAGGCAAGAATATCTTTTTTGCCCCCTGCATAGAGTGATGGAAGTATGATATGAGTGGTTCCTTTTAAGGCCAAAAATAATATTCAGTAGCTTAACAACACTAAACCTTAAATGGAGCGTTCATCGCAAAAAAAACTACTGCTATGATGTTGATTAAACTTAACCATGCGTGTACCATTAATGAGGTTTGGCAATCATTAAATGTCCTAATGTGTGATTCTCGTGCAAAATCGTTTCTTCGATTATTTCACAAATCCTGCAAAGCCATTTTGCATATTTCCTTTCAAATCAAGCTCGACTCCGTGACGATATCGCCAAAAGCAACAGCTCTAGAGTGGCTGTCTGCAGCAAGTTGATAATTTATTTCTTAACCAAACGCGTTTTCAAGAGGACCGCTCTTATTTTTTTTTTAAGGCCAAAACCTGAAAGCGAAAAAAAGTAACCTTTTCCTTTATGGGTGTGAATTTAAATACCACTTAAATGAATATGTATGTCAATATCAATTCCTTCAAGAAAGGCTAGAAGAAATGCTATTTCTTTCTTTATTTAAGGTTCACAACCTGTTTCGAGACCCCTCATTATTTACGAAAAAAATCACACTAAATCTTCGACAACGAATCAATAGAGAGTAACAGATTGGCATTATAAATATCGCCCCTTCGCCGCGTTAAGTTACAACTAGCAAAATGTAGCTAAACAATTAACTACTACAATTAACAACTACAATTAACAACTACAATTAATCTACTCAATCATTCTTGTCAACTAATGTCCTTAGGAATCGCTCTGATTGATATATGACAATAAAAGTGACACTGAAATAAAAACAATTTAAGAATGCATGAACTTTGTTTTAGTTGTAAGTCCTTTCATGAAATTCTCGTTCTTCTCATTTTTTATTTTAATCGTTGCAGTTGTTGCAAATATTCCCCCTAAATGGTGCAGAGTTAACTCATCCGCTCCTGTCACCAAATAAATTACAGTAAAGAACTTGACTAAGACAATGTAATTTTAGGTCATGAAGCGTTTAAGCTTACTTAACTTGGTGCTCATTTTTCGATACTTTTGCCCCTTTAATGACAAGTGAGGTTGAGGTATCTTCTTATGTTTGGAAGGTATTTCGATAATTTTGATCGAGTTGTATTTGCAGCTATGAAAACTCGTGGTATACCGTATTATAAGAGCTCACGACTCTACGGGGGAGTTCTTAACAAATGATAATAGTTTGAGTTGTCATAAATTCATGTTCCCTTAAAGACCTGAATCTTGAAAGAGAGCTTTTCAAAACAAAAGCCAATTTCTGCGAATTCGTGGAACGTTGCTCTGAGAAAACAAGAGGGTGATATGATTCATCTAAAACTTAAGGATGATGTTGGTGTTCGAGGAACAACCAAATATTACACAAAGGTAATCGCAAGTGTGTATAGTTAAAGAGCTTTTAGATCTCGAATGCTGTTTGAAATGCTCTCGACAACCATAGGACAACTGCGCACAGGTCTCCGTTCACAAAAGAGATGAAATGGACGTCGCTTGTTGAACAAATGTACAGTGTGTGACATATACATGTTAGCCTATGTATGTTTAGAACTAGTTGATACTACAACATTCACTTGACTGTTCAACCCGTTAGTAATGTGGTTACTTTCTCCGCATAGATTGTTCCAGCAAACCATTGGAATGTAACGGCAGTAGAGCAGTCTTCGCTTGAAAACCGAAAATTCATATTCTTTGCTTTTAGTTACTTCCTCTGGACTGAGAGCCACTTACAGGTGACCTGCTTTTATGTCATACATAATAGGGAGGAACTTTCAGCTAAAACAGAGAATTACAACAAATTTTAAGACTGTTCGTAGATATATCATTTGACGATCTTAGCAAGAAGGTATACATAAAAGTGAAAAAAATTGAATTGAAAGTTAGTGAGTAGGTGATCTCATGATAGCATGTTTTATTCTTAGTGAGTTTTTTCTTGCAGCAACAGATTGAAAGGTTACATGACATTCATTTTCTGGCTTCAGAATCCACCGACTAACTTTGCGTTCAGCCTCAATAAAATTACTTTAGAAGTCTTTATTCGTTAGTTGGTGCGCTACTCTTTTTTAAACTAAAGCATTTTACGTTCATCCTAGCTATTACTCTATATTGTCATAAAATATGTTTCATGTATTTCCCTATTGTATCCTGCTGAAGATTGTTGTCGAATTTAAATGGCCATTCCTGACATTTTCCTGTGGTGTTTTCCTAGACAGTATTATCCGCGTTAGTTTGTCTTTTGTTAATCCTATTATTTTGCATGAAAACCTTTGCATTACATCTCTGGCCATCTAAAAAATGAAAAAGCAAGTAACTATCATAACTCATCAATTTTTTTTTGCATTCAGTAAAAATTAAATCAGTTATTCTAAACAGTGATTGCAACGATTATGAACGTTTACGAAAAGAAATTCCTGATTTCGATAATGTTTAGAATTTCTATTCAGCAAATGCGAACACTAAAACTTTACGGCAACTACAGATACAGTAAGAAGCAGCCAAAAATTTCTACCAGAGTAGCACTTTATTGTGTTTCTTCCGAAGCCTTCTTTACATATACCAGATACCGGTCGCCCGTTTTTTCTTTGCTAATGAAATACAATAAATACAAATACCAGTTAAGGTGATTATATTTTAATTATAATGGTAATAGTTCCTCTTTCCTATGAGGTAAATGATTTCTATCGTTAGAAATTGAAAGCTTGGAGTTTTCAGAGAGCTTAAAACTTTATTGAGCAGAAAATTATCGTAGTCTTCATCTAAACAGGCGTCTGTAGGACTCAGGGTATACTGTAGGCCATCGAGAAAACAAATCTATACATTTTGGTACAACTGAGAATACACCTGCACGACTGAAGTAGCATTTCAGTGGGTGAAAGTTTGTGAGACCTCCCAATAAAGCCATTAATCTAGGAGCTGGTACAAATATCCGATTTAGCGAAAATTTTCAGTTGCCACTTTGGGGAGAGTGGAGAGAAGGCTCTTGATCGCCAATAGCTGCTTACCATTACAACCAAAAACAAAGGAAGCATTTAAACAAACATTAACTAGGGATTTTACGGACTATTTTCATTAGGTCTGAATTTCCTTATTACAAGGGTTTAATGGGAAAACATTTATTTAGATTATTTACAATTACCTGTGGTAGGTTTAAGGTTATATACATGCAATCCCTACGTATTCAACCCTTTTATGCACATGTAAAAGGCTGTCGCCTCTGTTATCTTATAGAGTCCCCAAACGTGTTTGCTTTTGTTCAGTCTCTTTTTCTTTTGGATCGATGATATTTCACGCAGGTTTGCGAACAAAAACAATATACGTAAATTGGTCGTGAAATCGAAACTTGCCGTAGGCAAAAATGGTCTCTTTCACATTAATGTTAATTGCCTTTTCCAATGAAAAACATCTTAACAGATGCCAAACCGTTTAAATCGCAAATATCTCATTTAATATTGGGTGATACCCTGAAGAGATTATCGCATGATTTTCACTCCAATTTCTCTTAATGGCTTTTTATGCGACCGCTTTCCATTAACATATTGAGAAGTTGCACCACTATTGCATAATCTTCTGTAAGTTGTTCTCCAGTTGGTTTTCATTAAATGTGCAATGGTACGAAGCACAATATCCTCTGCACTTGATTGACACTTATAAAGGTATTGTAAGCTAACTGTACGTTCAAATAGCTGGTTACAAAAATGAATCATAAATATAATACATGGCCATAAATACGGCAGCGTTAACTTTGAAATTAGTGTTCACCTTAAACCTGTTGTCGATAGAATTTTTTTAACAAAGTTTCAGGTCTTGTTGTGGGGTTACTTTCGGAAACGCATCAAAACCTGAAATACATCTGCTATCTTAAATTCCTTTTGATGACTTATTGCTCAGTCGCTGTTTTGAATTAAGCTACAATTCGACCAAGAATAGACAAAATGAGACTCTGTCAGTTGCATGTTCTGCAGGCACATCTTTTTGCCACTGGATAGCGAATCACTTTCCTTTCCCCCCAACAGGTTACCGTTTTTTCTTCAATAGTATCTTCGATAGGTGCACAGCACCCACAACTCGAAGCAAATCCAGTTCCATAGCTGAAAGGTTTCGCCGACGACAAGCAGCCGCCTCGACAACCAAAAGTTGTAATTCTGAAGCTACAGTTGGCCTTCCCCATGATGAGGTAGCCTTTCGATTTTCGGCAGTCCGAAGGTTGTTGTAGTCTGTGGGTCGATTTGCCCGTGGTGGCGGCTAATAGTAACACAACAACCATGACTTGGGTAACGGAAAACAGCATTTTCAACGGCCTGACGAAATAGAAATAGTTTCACTTTAGAAAGGAACATGCCTCTTTAACCTATGTAAAATCTGAGGCTGACCTGTAGCTAAGACTGTGAAAGTGTGAATGTGAACTTAGAAGCTCCTGAGAAAGAGTCGACTTGCAATTAATGCTGCCGCTCTCATACTCAATAAAAAGTGGCACAGGGAAAGCTAACACCTGAACTGTATGTTTCTAATCAATTTTTGTGGAAAATTGTACGCATGGTGAAGGTCACATTGACATCAGGCATAGGACAAACGTATGAATCCCCAAACTGAAGTATTTTTAAGGAACTTAACTGAGCAGCATTCAACTTTCGTGGCGGTGATCCTGCGCAAGTCAATGGTAATTAAAGCGAACCTGCTTTGTTTACAAGAAGTCTTTAAAACCAAAAAGAGTGGCCTGTACAGCTCAAAATGCTCAGGAAAGCCGCCTGGAACTTAACACTAACTTATAATTTAGTTTACCCACTTACACAAGAAGACTCCGAGCGGTGAAAGCTGATTTTTTTTTACCAAGCTTCCGTTTTTAGCTCGTGCCTACGAAAAAGGCAAGTAATCAAAAGGCGACACGCTTTCTACCTTTGCCTTTCGCCAATTGTTTTCTGATTAGTAATTACTAATACATAATGAGAACAAAGATTCTCTGTTTACAATGGAAATCGGCTCCTAAGTGACAAAGTTTGACATCTGAACTACTCTACCTTATACGGCCTCGTTTGAATTACTCTATCAAAGTCATTAACGTTCGGCGTGTGACGACTTCTATTAAACATAGCTTTCGATTGTGAAAGGAAAACATTTAGTTGCGTCTTTCCTTGGAAAGAGTGTAAGTGAATATAGACCACCGCGTAAATGACAATGTTTGTGTTGGCTGAAAACGTCACAAGAAATATCTTGCTCCCGGCACACTTAGTTGATTTTAATATGACTGCAACTAAGCTAAAGGTTTGATTTCCTTTTAACGCATGCGTATCCTACATTCCACGAATTACAAGGTGAAATAAGTTTTCTCATTGCTTTCTAGGTCTTGAATTGAACGAACAGGGATAGTTACAAAAATGCATTGTGGTAACCTTGGCCCTCTCTCAGCCTCTTAATAGCCTTCGGGTTTCATAAACAAAAACAATATAGTTAATACCTTCAATCTCGGAAAGTGCTTATTTCGAGACAAGAACAGAGTTAATTTTCCTTCAATATCACATCATTAGAATTAAGTTGTCATTCTGGTTTACAGTTTACTGAAACATGTTAATGGATGAACTAGACCCTTAGACACATCTGGGAGCCTTTTCAAAGCTTTGCCTAGAATAAAAACTCATTCAAGTGAGTCGCTTTGCCAAAATAAAAAAAGAAATATATACATCAGGCAAACACTTTGCTACAAATTCACATCCTAGCTGTTCTTCTTTTTCTTTGAACAGAGCAGATATGGCTCTCTGCCAACAATCACCAATATTGTCCTAGCACTGCCCGAAGCAATATCATGTGGGGCTATTTAAGGTATTCTTTGTTTCCTTTTTGCTATTAACATGTAGAGTTTTTCAAATTGAGCGAGAAAGTGGTGGTGCGAAGATTGGGAGCTGCAGTTTGTCCTGACGAGAACTACGTTGTTACGAGTTGTGTGGGATGATTAAAGCAGCTCAATAAAATTTCTAGAGATATGAAAAGGGCGGGAATCTTAATTGGTCTTAATTCTTCTTGCATCCGTTTCCCATTAGAAACATTGAGTGAACATGATACAAATAATTATCAACAGTTAAACGTTGTAGGAAAGCAGTGTTGTAGCGTACGTGACCAGAAAACTAAATACAACTCGTACAGCAATAGTGTCCTCATGCAATCTTAAGAATAAGCTACTAAACGTTTTTTTTTTTCTGCAACAGGTGCATCTATACATACCAAGAAACAATTTGCCAGTTGTTAAGTAATTGGAATCTTCTAGAAGATCTGGAGTAATCTTCCTTGACTTGTACATTCATCTAACAAGAGAGTTGATGAAAAGCTTGATACGCGTGATTAATCTTGCCGGGCACGTGACAGCAAGAACTAACTTGATTAACCGTTTTGTATGTAGACTTATGTAACTGCCCCTTCTTTCCAAATGAGAGACCCTTTCAAATGAGAGACCTTTCCAGCATTCTTTGTTTGTCTAAATGTTACTTTCACATCATTTAATTTCTCTAGAACCTCCTCTATAGACTTTTGTTCATTCCCACACCGATGCAAAAAGATTGGCTTTTCATGATTCGACCAAGGCTGCGCCAGGTAAGCTTGCCTTGGTAACATTTAGAACCGATGGAGCTTCAAGTTACAAATCCCAAATTTTATTTATTCTGTGTAAATCCATATATAATTCTACAATCTCCACGTGATCAAACAAGAAAAACTGAATGAATTGGCATTTGCAAACAGCTGTAAGGCAATGATGTTTCGTAATATTTTTGGGTTTCTTTGCTCGGATTTTGAATTTACCTTCATATTTCCTTCTCCGAGTACATAAGTATCGACTGAGAACTTTAAAACTTTGACTAACTTCAGGTAAATTTTCATAGGGTTTTAAAGGATTATTATTCTCTCTGAAACCTTAATTGTTTGCCCTGGGACCTCATCTACTCCAATTCTCCAAGAAGACAGCCTTGCAATGATCGATATCACGGGGAAATTATAACAACAAACCAAGCAGGGAACTCACAGAACAGTGCATAACTTTCAATCCATACAAAACTGATATTTCTCAAGAACCTTGCATATAGCCGATTTTTCTAAGACGCCTTGTCCCAAAGTCCATAGCATAGATTACAGCTTATTGAAAATTTAAAACCTATTATCTATCTCTTTAAATTTGTATTTCAATGTTTACTCAAGGGGATATGTGTTTTTGTGTAATAATGTGCTTTAAATATATTTAGGCATATGTTTATGGTTAGAACGTGAGAAGGAGTGAATCGACCGTTGAATCCATTCGCCGCCATTGTTATGCAGCTAAAAATGGCAGATTGACTGCGTCACTCCCGAAATCTCGAGGGACTTCTGACGTGCCGCTGAGAGCAGCCAGACGACAAACAGAATAAAGATCCTAGTTTAACCTATGTTATTTTTCACATCATTTTAATTAAGTATTGTCATGGTAACGGTTTGGTGTTTTGTGCAGGCCTTTTTTGTGCATTCTAACAGCCATTTTGACGTAAATTACTAAACAAGCAGATGTTTGATGTCATGATGGAAACTTGCACCAATAACTTAAATTGGTACCAGGCTGTTAACGAAGAAGCAAACAGGTAAATATCTCTATTAGTTTGCTTCTTTTGAGAATGTTTAAAAGTTTTAGTGATGAATGTGGTCTTGGCAGTATTATATAATTTATGCCCCTATGCCTGCTAAGTTAGCTGGCGGAGGGGGAAACTACGGTGAAGCTTATCCTTCAGTAGCATGTATGAGGCCCAAGAAAGATAAAAACTTTCTTTAATCTAGGTATCTTTATGATATGTCTTATTTTTCTTTCAGACTTTGCAGACTCTTTTTCACTTCTATCTGGCACTGGGTCATTACTAGAAGGTAGGCTTGGTACAAGATGATTGAATGCAATCTGTGTGAGTCTGACAATACTTTTAGGCAATGCAAGGGAGCTTGGAATCTACTTGGAACTACCTTAGCAAAGAAAACTTTTGATAAAGTCCACTTCACGAGATTGACATCCCCTTACAACCTTATGAAAGTTTTATTATAAATGCAGAATAAAACCGTTTAAACTGGGCAGTCAGTGGTATAAGAATCGGAAGGATATATTTTGTTTTGGAAAACGTTCGTATTGAGAGGAGAAAATCTAAATGACCAAAACGTTTGAAGATGGGCTTTTCTGAAATTACTTTAAACGAGCCCTGACCCCTCTCACAATCCATAGCCTTTCAGTGGTAATTCAAAATAAATTTTTCTCCCTGTGGCACAATTACGTGGAGTCTTAGAGTAGTGTAATTTCTTCGACAGGCCATATTGGTTACATCCGTTTATCATGTAATGTGATGTTTGTTGAATATCTTTTCTATCGAAACGATCTAAAAAATACATATCGTGTCATTTCACTGTTAATCTTCCTGAAATTGGCAATAATTTCGTATATTGTGCATTTTCTAGGTGTTTTTTTTGGATTTAGGTAACTATTTCGGCGGATGATTACAGTATAAACCTATTGATGCCGACATTTTCGGCGTGGTGAGGTTCTCATGTAATAGTTTTAAAAAATGTTGATAAAGATAAACATCAGAGAGAAAATAGAAACAGGATCTCCTTTTTTGGGGCGGTTTTTTTATTTGTTCTGATGCGGGAGACGTGGAACCAAAATGATACGTACAGAGTCAGCATAGTCTGACTATATTAGTGGCTAGGTTTAAGGTACAGCCGGTGCTCTTGTAACCCTAATGGAACCCTTAACATTGGAAGAGAAGAAAAGCACAGGGAAAAAGCCCTTAAATTTGCCAGAAAATTATATATCAAATTGTTCAATACGCCCGAGATTTTCTTTCTATGAAATTTTTTTTCAGTTGTTACTTTGAAAACCTTGCTCCAGCTGCAGCAAAATGTACCGTGAACCAATGAAATGACGCACGTGATTAGTGCCAGTACAGGCTTAAATGGTGTAAGTTTTGTCGATTATATCTCCTAAACAAGCAAGGTGAACCATCTCTTTTTATTCTATTTTTCGAAACAGACCTTGGTAGGGAACATTTAAGGACAGTTTAAAAAAAAATGTTCGATACCTTTTTTTTTCTGAGGAATCACTTTAAAGGGATTAGGAAATTTTAGCAGCATACAAATATAATAATATTTAGTACAATAATTTAGTTATGCTAAATAATTCAAACTGTTAGAAGGTTTCAAACCTTTTTAAGCTGTCTAACTCAAAAATCGACAAATATATATGGAGTTCTATTCGGATTTCACCCTTTTCAAGCTGCTTTTGACAGGCGACATCAGCGGAGAAACTATTATGCAATCATACTTAACACACTAGATGCTTCAGCTTCAAATGCTGTAGACAACAAAGATTTGAAGACAGATGTTGCGTAAAAGCTCACTGCATGCATAACGCTTTTTGTTTCTTCGAGTGACAAATTACTAGTAGTGAACACCCTCTCCACTTATGAAGGGGTCAAAGCAAATAATAATGAGGACACAAAATGTGTGAAAAAGCCAAAAAAAAAGCATCTAAAGTGACGTTTGTTAAAATCTGTTTTACACGCAAATTTATCTTCAAATGATATCATGTGTAATAGTTATGAATAAGCAATTAAGCAATAGGTAATTTGCCTTACCCGAGAGCTATAACAGGAAAGAGTTCTGCAGAGGAACCAGGGTTATTGCTATAGAGTTAGACAGAGGAATCGAGCTTTAAATCTTCTATACACACCTTTAAAATCAGTGTATAAATATTGTTGAGCTTAAATTATGGATTTTGAAATGGAAGCAACAAGTCCCCAATTTACTGCACCCATATGTTTCGAATCTAACTTTTCTTTACCGTTTTTCTTTCTTTTTTTATTTTGTTTTGTTGTTGTTTTTTTTTTAATTTTTGCCACATCGACAGGATTGCATACTTCAAATACTTATTTTACCTCAGAGATCTATTAAGCTGAAACACAAGCTGTCACTTACTACTCGTTCTCCCTGACTTCTCTCAATATCTTTCAATAACTACTCTTACCTGTAAAACTTCAACTATTCCTCTGGATAAGAGAGAAAAAGTAATCGCAATAATCTTTCTGTTGTTTTATAGGCGATAACATTTGAAGCATCAATATCACTTGTGGCAACGACATCTCAACCAATACATTTTGAGATCCCCTTAACGAGTTTTGCATAGTGCAAATATGTCTTTGGGAAAAACGCTTTCTGGCAAATATATATTTGTTGTATCGCCATTTTTCTAAACTTGTCGAAAAACTGGATCATAGAGAGAAAAGGCATGATAACAGTATTAATAAAAGAACAGACTTGATTATGACTTTGCGTGACTATGAAACCAACTTTCCATTCTACCTGTCCTTGAGCAAGGACGAAATCACATCAAATACCTCGAAACACCGCCGCGTTATTAATGATTCGACCCCATGTGAGGGATCTATCATGCAAATTTCATGTTGCGTTCAGTTTCGTAGTTCATGCATTAAAGTAATCTAGTCGAATCAGTGTCGAATCCTGGAAACAAGCAGTGTACGTCTGGTCCGAATTGCAGTTTGAAACAAAACGCAAATTGTATCACCAAAGATGTACGTGTAGATGCTTTTTCCAGTATTTCAATCGTATAATTTTTTAAAATATGTTTATTAAAAGAGTAGTAAGTAAAGACTGTAATAAAAAAATAGATGTGCACGTGGTTTCGAATGAGCGTAGATTCCTCGGCTATAGTGGCCCTCCGTGATACACTCAATTGCACCACTGATGATGTTTAAAAATACTTCTCATTTTATATATGGAGTTTCAGCTGAAGAAACAGCAACAATACAGAGAGTCACAAATAAAACATGCGCACGTTTTCTTTTCATTCAATGCTACCAAAGTGAAGAAATTTCTCGAATTTATGGTTATTATGATTATTTTTCTTGAATGTAGGAATATTATACTATGCTGGAGCTGTTACATGCTTTTCGTTGACGAGATAGAATGCTGTGATTGAACATAACTGTTGTCTTGTACTGTTGTGGATAGTTACACAATAAGCTCCAATCAGGCCTTCTAACTCTCTTACATTAGTGAAAAAGTTGAAAAAATACTTACCAAAACGTGTCACTTGCGACAAAGCGTTAACTTAACTTCTTGACTCCGTCGGAAAAACGAGGTTGCACTTTTCGAGAATCTTTAGTCTTTTCTGGCTAGACGTCTTTTGATTAAACTTCGATTGCTCCCATTCTTGAGGTGTCATTTAAGGTCGTCTAGAATACAAGATACAACAATGAGTCTAAATTGCTTTACAGGCTTGGCAAGCCATTGAGATTCTCGAATGTTCTCAATTACCTGTAAGGCCTTATTTGAAAATAACCATTAACTAGGTTCCGAAATGGATTAAACCTTTTGAGTGAGATGAGGTAAATTTCTTCCCTCAAGATGTGATGTGACGTTATTAAAATCAAACGAATATGTCGCAACAATTATGGTTATTTTCTGCTAAGTAATTAATCGAACAGTGTGTCAAATGTAAGGTGTGCCTTTTTTGTGAATTTTTTTCCTTGTGGTTTACATAAAGAAGGAACAACATAATTCTAGACCGTTAATGACCATGTCGTTTTTCCTCGTCGTGTGGATATGCAAATTGATAGCAGTTTTGATCGTGTATAAAACTCAGGTGTCAGGGATCTAAATTGGGCTAGAGGAATTCATATTGTATTCCGAATAATAACTTACGAGGCATTGCATTACCCATACCAAACAAATAATCATGAAAAATTTCATTTAAACTGAGGTTATTATCGTTTCATTATATAAATTATATGTATCTCGAGCAAAAAGTGCAAGTTTTGGCTCTGCTTCTAATCTTCCATTGCTTAAGAGACTAATGAAAAGGAAACTTCTATCAATTATTTCCATGAATATGAATTATGAAACCGATGTTTGCAACATATTACGTCAAATGCAGCGGAGACGATAGAGCGCAGTGGAAAGGTAATATTTGTCTTACGATTAATAAAATCGTCATAATTTTTCTCTTCTTGAGAAAACTTGTTACTTTCCTTACCCTATCCATCACAACAACAGATAAGTGGCATGACGAAAGTTACATTATTTTGACTCGTTTTCTAGGTATTAAATTACCAACAGAAGCCGACATAACATAACTCAACGCTCATCTTGCATTCTTCCCTTAAATCTTTTATACCCACCTTAAATTGTATCCTAATTTCTAAGGGATGAACGCTTATACAGGTTGTGTGGCTCGCGCTCACCTGAATGAGAATGACGATGTCATTTAGGTAATGGCTAAATATAGATCACTTTTGACAAACTTCTCTTGAACACTTATACATCCGGGATAAATAGAACATTATTTTAATGACAGCCATAAGTAGTTTTATCAATGTTTGAAAGCAACTGAAAATAAATGAAAGAGACGAATTACTGCAATTAGCTTTGCGCGAATGCAGTTATTTCTTCTCACGTTTTTTTTTCCTCAAGATGTACTCAAAGAAGAATCGAGAAAAATTTGACTATAATTAATTTATCTTGAAATATCTCTCGTGTCTGGTAAATTAAAATCACTCATCCACAAACGTAGCTTAGGTTCTATGCTTTCACACTTCTAAACATCAAGCGCTTTCGAAGTTGTAATGCTTTAGTTATTGGCTAATTTTTGCAATTCTCCTTTACTAAAGCTCCGTCCCTATGTCTTCCCATTTTTTTCTTTGAGTCCCAATGAGAGACGCAACATCGCTGAACTTTGCTTTATGCTTTCATCCGCAGCCCTCCTGTCTCCAAGTTTAAATGGAAAGTTTTGAAGGAAACAGACTGCTCTATGATGGCAAGAAGTCGAAGGGATGAATTCACCGTCCAAAATGAAAAACATTACGTCTCTTCCAATTGACCCAGCCATACCTAGCATTAATGCTTTATAATTAACACAATTTTCAGACAAACGTACCCCCAGCTTGCATATTTGCTTCTCTATGGCACAGTCCAAATGATTAAGTTTCAAGATGGCATAATTGCTAACCAATTAAGACCGATATAGGGTGAAAGAGATGTTAACCTTATGTCCACGCCGCGGTTGCGTAATTTTTCTTACTCTCCGCTTGTTTCACCATGATCTTACTCGTACCACTGCTGTCTTACATTCGCCAGAAAAGGTGCTCCTGATTCGCATCAAATTTTCTTTTTAAATACAATTAAAATAGTATCATTCTTTGCATTGGTAAACACTTAAAAACACTTTGGCATTAAACTGAAGTGTTCCAATACTTCAACAAGCGATGATCATTTCTTTTACTTGCGGTCATACTCTCACAAGGCTTTTGCGGCGCCGCTATAGGATCATAAAATGGTGCATTTACCCAAACGGCCCCTAGCCTGCATTGAAACAGGATTTCTGGCCTGTTAGGGATGGCAGCTTCATTGAACAACTAATAATGCTTTTATTAATACTATTTTGCGTGCGTCGACGTTTTGCACTAATGACACTTAAGAGAATGACAGTGGTTCTGCCCTACGGCGAGAGAAAGAGTTTCAGGTACTCAGAGGGCTCAGACGCACGCGATGTACTCACAATAACTCGAGTGGATATCGTTAATTCTCAGCTTTGGTATATCAATATTTTACCCACAACGATACTCATAGGAAGAGCGACGGTATGCAAAAATGCACGACTGGCTACTACCATGCGCTGAGTTTTAATAATTGAGTGTAAAAATGTTTTGGAAGGTCCAGTGGCCTTCTCTTCCGGTCAGCTCTGGCCTTCTCACTCAAAACTGTTCGAGAAAACGATCGAAGAAGATGACCGAAAATGTCACGAAACAAAAATCAAAAGGCCCTTCACTTATTGTGCAAGTGAAAGCACTTCGTGGCCTTTCCGTCTGTCCAGCTGTAACCATTATTTATTATTTAAAAATAGCACATTAACTACAGTATTAGGTTTTTGCGTTATCAGTGCGGCACCTTAAAGTTCTTATAGATAGCATAGCATGGACCGCCGTCATCAACTTAGTCTTGGTAAATTTCGCGGTAGTTAGGCAAAATATGTATTCCGTTTTAGGGGATGAACATTGCCAATGGTTTTGATATAATAGTTAAGTCATTTTATCTACATAATATATTTCTTAAGCCCTAACTATTTTGACAGAAAAATGGTGTTCAATCTCAAGTGCCCCATGCAAGATGGTTGCCAAGATTCTCGAACTGTTGATCCATTTTATAGGACTTTTCCCTGTTCAGAGCTGAATTTTCCGTAATTTCGCAGTAATTTAATAAGTATAAGAGAGATCAGTAGAACGCCGCAGACTTCCATTCATATTCTGCTGAGGCAGATTAGTATTTTAAGGTACCGTTGATCTAAATGCATTCTTAAAAATTTAAGCAGTTACCTGTGAAGATGATCCTGTCTATATTCGATCTTTTTTCTCCCAAAGAGATTTTTCAGCAGCTTCGACCTCTTTCCAGCCAGAGATCGCCTTTCTTATAGATTCACTAGATGTAAAAAGAGAAGAAAAAAACCAAATGATAACATTTAAATATGTCATAATAAACTTTTCGACGACATTTCTTCTTTGAACTCGATGCTAACTATATCTTTATAGGGTTTGTATTGGAGCAGTGGGTAGATTCCCTCGTAGTTGAGTTTCTATATATATTTTGACCAATATATCATTATCGTTACTGGCACTTTAGTTGCATAAGGAACTTTGTTCCCCAAAAGACTTTAGGTGTTAGAATTAGTACGACTCCACTCTCTATAACCTGTCTTTGTTGAAAATACATACTCAATACGTTCTTCGTTTTCTTATAATAGCCTTCCTAGCGTTTTTCGTCCCTGAACCATTTTTATATATTAGTTCTTTGAGATACGCTTGAGCAGTTAATTTTTTTTTGTCAGTCTTCTTCAACTTCAATTTGCACTTTTATTATGATCAAGATCGAGTCTTTCGAGAGACACACTGATATTTTCACATTTTGTGTCTTTAACGAGTAAAAATGCAGCTGCTAACGTAACTTTGGCGGCAAATTGCTAATTGCTAAATTAAAGTGTGGATCGTTGAATACTGAGAGGAAAATTCAGTGCTTGTGTACTATATTTTTTAAATTTTGAAACATTTTATAGAGTAGTAAACTTCAAATAATTACTTTATCGCAGATGTATATGGTTCTGGAACACCAAGTGGTATGTTTTTCAGGTTTTCGATGGGACTTTCTACAATCTCTTTTAATTAACTAGTCCCTCGAGCAAATTTGTATAAGAGAACAAATAAACAATAACAGCCCTTCAGTTGTTTTCTAGGCTGCAACATATCAAACATCAGTATCAGATGTGGCAAAGAGATTTCGGCCAATGTGGTTTTAGATCCCTTGATATTGACAAGTATAGTTTTACGAGGTACTGCATTTTCTCGATTAAACGCCCCCGGCTTTTATTCCAAATTTTGCCCATTGAATCGAATGTTTTTTTTTTTCTAAGGGTGCAACGTTTTTGTGTAAAAAGAAATTTGCCATCTTTTTTTTTTCACGGTTACATTGTGTTAACCATCTGGGGCAAAGTTAGTCAAGAGGACGCAATTTGTTCCATCGTTCGGCCATAGTAATACATCAGTCGCCGCCACCCCCTGTCTTTGTTGACATGACTATCCAACATTTTCTCAGTTTTCCTTTGTTTTTCTGCTAGTTCTTTTCGTTTCTGAGCCATTTTTATACATTAGTTCGTTGGGATAAGCTTGAGCCATTGCACTTTCATAATGAAGTTAGTTTGAATTTCAAGAAAATCTCTCCAGTATTTCTAACACTTCTGCTCTTTTGTCGAATAATTCACTGCGTAGCTGTTAAAGTAAAGTTGAACACGAATTAGTTATTTCAAACCGATTATCCTGATAAAAAAATGTGATATCGCGTTCTTGAATGCTCAGGTGGTGCCACTTTTACTTCAAAGTAGAAGTCATGTCGCACTTCAATGAATTTATGATCAGGTATACAGATAAAATATAACTGATGACTATTTCATTAACTGTAACTGTAATGATGAATCAGTTGTGTATTAAATGAAACTGAATAAGCTCGAACCATTTTACTAGGGAGCTTTAATTTCTTTGGTCAATGGAAAACAAAAAAGCTTTCCCCGCTTAGAAGCTTTTGCTGACAAATCGTGTTCATGAACCATGAAGCTGTAACGGAGTTTGCCATGACGTCAGGGAATTTTCTGTCTTATGGGATACGTTAAACGTTGAAGAAAGAAAGTTGTACATAAGGATCAACGGATTGTGAAAAAATAGGACATGTCTACTTATGGGATTTGTCAAATAATAGAGCTATTATTTTTCTCCGACATGATCAATGATTTAGTATCTTTGTCGTAGAGATGCCGCTTGGCTTCACGACACATTACAGGTCAAACACTTAAATAGTGCCTCTGCAACTTGAAATACCTCCTAGCACCGAATGGAAACTAGTACTTTTTCACCTCACCCACTTATCTAGTCATTATTTCGTTAGCACATTTGTGGGTTATCGATATTCGAACAAACAATTATCTATCACAGAACCACACTGGTTTAAATGAGCCCAACCCTCTCGTAATAGCCTCAATACAGTACAGCACTACAATCAAAGCACATTTACTGAAGATCTTTTAAGCGCCGAACAAAGGGAAATTTATGATGTACGAACGAGGCCATGTTGAAACTTTTGAGAACAAACCGTATGTGAACCGATTAAGGTATTCCCACTATCTTGAACTAAAACAAAGCGACAAAACCACTCGAGCTAACCTGAATTGGAGGCTTCTTCACTTCACGTAGCTTTTCAACCGCTAACGAGATCATCTGCTTTCAAAAGTAAATTGCTTAAATGGTTGTGGAAATAATTGATCGGAACTAGCTGAATGCCGAATAATATATTCAACATCGTAAAAGTTTATCAGAACCACAACAAAGAACTCATTATTGGGAAAAGGAAATCGGAAATAATTGTCAGTGTGATGTTGCATTGTTTGAACCCACGGTCAAACAAAGTGTCTTTCAAATAATTGTGAATTGATAGCCTAAGGCCTGTATGTTTAACATTCAAACCACGACACTAGTTTGGCCGAAAGAAATTCATGTCTCTCGAAGATTCATGAGAAAATTTCCATTTCACTTGTTCCATTGTTAAAAAATGACCAGTTTTTTCCTTGAGCGGAACTTTTCCAGTCATTCATTCCAACTTTACATCATTCCTGAGAGAACCGAACAGGTATGATAGCTTTGTTTTGTTGTGTTGTGTTTTTTTGGTCGTTCGCTTTACAAATAAGATCTTAAGCACCCTGGAGATGGCCATTGTTAAAGGATATGAAAATGCGTTGGTGTGTTCAACACGCTCTAAGTCTCCAGTTTTTGACCTAGTAAAGCTTGCACTTTTTCTTGAAGTATGGATTTTATCTGTAGTACTTGATGAAAGAACTTCTCACTGGTCATAGTAATAATGGCCAAAAATAGTTTTTATCGACGGCACATAAGAATCTTCTGAAACACCATGTATGAAACACATGCTGTTGACAAGCTTTCCCGCCGACTGATGGCGCAACAATTGCCTTTTATCAACTGATCAAGCGGTGAATACCAGCCGTATGTAGCAATTTTCAGTATCAATTAATTGTATTGGAGATGTTTTTCGTCTTCTGAATTCGCAGTTTTCCACGATAAGCTCAACTGGAGTTCTAAGTTTCTTAAATGATTTCGCCTCGGTAATTAAGCAAAAAGATAACAAAATAGTCGAACGTGATTGGTTATTGGCAGCCTCATATCAGCATTCTGAACTAGGTCTGTGTTTTCGTCATGCTTGTTATTGGTCAAACAAGAGAATATCATCAGTGCTATCGACTGATATTTGCTTTTGGATAAGGTCATACAGTCCTATAGGAACGAAATTAGTTTTGTTATTACTGAGTAGGTCCAAAGGAAGCATTGCCGCTTTTTAGGTATTTTAATGGTCGTGGGTGGGAACATAGGCACCCTTCCCGGGAAATTCATAAAATTCAATCACGTTCTAATGCCATTTGGTGCCTTTTGAAACACTTTAGGGAAAAGCTTTCGGTCACTTTCAGCTGATCCTCTAAGAAGCCATTTTTCTCCTATACGTTACCTAACTGAGGTTTCTCGCAATCACACACATTGGTGCGAGAGCATTGTCCTTCTCCGTTAGAGAAGATGTGATGGCACGGGGCTAGCCCTTCCCCAGTTTTAAGGATAGCACACGTGACATGCTTATATAACTGAATATTCGGCGTCAGTTACGCGTTCTGTTATAGTGATAAATATCATAATGATATATGAAAGGAAAAAATGCCAACCGCTATGTTTTAATTTATGAACACTTTTAATCGATGGTTTTTTTTCCGCTTTGTTACTTCGTCATAAATTGATAAATTGGTCACAGGTCTTTATCAGTTGTCGATTATGTTACTAATGACTCGTAGCATTACAGACCAAAGTGAACTCCATTCTTTCTTACTCTCATTACTGGTTCAGACCAGACACATTAATTGAGCCATTAAACATTCACAGAATCAAATGATTACAACATTGCAAGGTTCGTCTAGTTGATCATGCAAAATAATGGACCTGTAATGCTGTCAATTATACACGATTGATAAATTTTCTGTCTACTTTCAAACAGTTTTTCTCTTATATAGTGATAAATCCAGCCTAAGTGACGTGAAAGAATCATTATGTTTAGTTATAAGACATCGTAGATAAACGAACGATTTTTTTTTGACAAATGCGCTCATGAAATGTCATCTAGCGGCATATTTGATACAGAATAGCTAGCTAATGAAAACTATTCATTGCTCCATCAACTGAGGCATATGTTTTACTATCTACTAGATGCCTTTTTTAAGCTTGCCTCTCGAGATTAAGTGAGTGTAATAATGTAAACCTTTCTTAAGAGACTGGAGTGATTTTTTTCATCTTAACTGAAACCAATAAGCGATATTTTAGACAAAAAAAAACAGAAACAGAGAATTTTATTGATCAATGAATTCTTTCATCAATTGGCTATCTTAGTTGTTATAAATACCAGCATTTACAGACCTGCATTGGAATTACGTAATGTCTACGACAACAAAGGCAATCTATTTAGGGAGAAAGAAAGTCAAATTATTTCAAGTGCTGTTTTATTCCTTCTATCACTCATTAACGCGACTGCTACAAAGGCTACAGTCTACATGCTTTGATTGATGATTTATTAACAGTAATTTGTCCCTTTAATTCCGAATAATAACTGACGTGCGCAGATGTGGTCGAATCAATTAACAAGTAAAATTATAAAAATACACAGTCTAAAATTTTTGTTGGAAAACTGGTTTATACAAAGCTAAGAGCGGTTCTTTTTGCAAATTTATGAACCTTAAGCAGTTGCCTGTATTCATTTTAAAGTACACTGAATATGAAACAAGTTCCCTGTCACTGACTTTCTTCTATCGTTTTGTTTATGTCTTATTTTTTGCTGAGTCAGATCACCAAGTAAAGGGCTAGTGAATTTAATCCAGCACTCTTTCCCGCCACCTCTGCCTCTACCTCTACCTTGTGGCCTTTTTTTACTTCCGCTCAAGAAACCTCTCGTCGTTGGTTGAAATGTGAAACTGCTCCTTCAATCGAAGTCTTGAGGACTGTTGACTACCACAACGCTCACTTAGACGGAGCTTTTTAACTATTACACTTTGTAACTGCTAGTTATTATTACGCCATTAGAGTGCGAAGTGCTATCATTTGTGCCGTATTTAAGTTTACGTATCGCGGAATATTCAGGAACGACAAATGTTTATTTAGAGGAAGGTCTATCTAACTCTACATGTTATTGAAACGTTCACAAAATCAAGGAAAACTTTCCATTAAATATTCACTGGAGTGGAAAACAAAACAAAAGTCGAAACGTAACAAGGATATTTACGAACAGAGATCACCTCGCATCATGATACAACTGCAACTAATGTGCTCTAGTTGCGCCAATCGTTTCTCTTATAATTCTAGATCTCTAGTTTACCATATCACCTAAATAATTATTTAGGAAGTCTGTGCGTTCAGTCTCAATGTGGGAAACCCGTTCTGCTCTATCAAAAAAAGACTAAGTGGTTTGTGGTTTTTTAGGGCAATCGAAATACTTAATATACAATTCTGAATGTTTACGCTTAGTGGAACGCACCTTATCGCACTATCTTCACAGCCATCTGTTGGTTCACATGTAAATCACACCAAGCAACCACTCTGCCGTAAAAATTTTCAATACACCGTTTAGGAAACAAGACAGTGTCCTAGTGAACTCAACCAAAACCCAGACTGATTTACGTAGTAGCCAGAAAGTCTGAGTGATTTTGCGAGTCCGTTTGACGTCAATGAAACATCTCAGAGACTGAACTTCCCAAATTATTTTGACCCGCTATGATTTTCACAAGTTTTGTTAGCGTTTTTCTTCACAGAAATTCTGAATTATATATGTAAGAAGCTCTTTTACGATTTATTTTCTGCCCATTTTAGCATGTATCGCAACAACGTGACAAAGTCCGAGCATGTCAAGCAAATAACTCTTCATTGCGGACACGATTTGACCTTATTTGCATAAGGTGGGAATAAATTGAAAAAGAGTCAAAATACAGACAATTTTCCTAGCTCAGAAAACACTCTATGAATAGTGTCTGGCCAAGTTGTTTATCAATTACTTTCTTTTCAAGACAGTAATAACTATTGGCATTGTAAAACTGTTTTATCTATACCATATCGGCTACTTAAACGTTACTTTCTTCAACATCATTAATGTGTACTCATTTGTCTCCTGTCAAGACTCAGAAAGTCACGTAAGTTCAGCTTCTCTTGATAGGACTTGTCTTGAGCATATACGTGTGGAGAAAGTTTCCATGAGTCTTTTTCGCTCTAATTTGACATTGGTTGGTTTAGTGCACCGGCGTCATACAAACGAAACGGGGGCCCTTTTACAGCGTGAGAAGCTTCTAGCCGAAGCAGAAACTTCTGTTACTTATTTTGTATTCATCGTGAGATAAGTGGCATTGTTCGCGATGAGGTTGAGTAACGAGAAGCTTTATCAATCCAAGTGGCGCAACAATGGTTAATTTGGCAGTAATCCGCCGAATGATCGTAAATAACAACTTTATCAACAGTTTACTCTCTCTTATATTAATTTGGACACCTTGGAGTGTTTTTAGATATCGAGTTTAATGACCCAACAGACTTAGCGAAAATACCGCTGTTCTGCTGTGTTGAAGTTATCTTCAATTCTACCCCAGTATTCATTACAGAGTAAAGATAATTTGACGAACTCCTGACATTTATTGTCGCAAACTCACGAAAACAACACTCTACGCAAAGTTTAAATGCCCTTACTTTATTTTCCTCATTCCTCAACTAGTCATCCAAAACTAAACTTTAAAGTTAGATAGGGTCGTAATTATTGGAATCTAGCTTTGTGTGTGATAAGCAGGGTGTGGGGTGACAAGTGCCGGACCTTGAAGCTTGATATTGGAATAAATAAGTTCAAATGTTTGGTGTTTGATATTTGAAGCGGAACTTCAATCAAATAATTTTTGCTAACCACATCATCGCAACAGTTACTGAAAATAAACATGAGTCTCTTTTCCTGGATATTTCTAACTATTTTTAGTGTTCGTTTGATAGCAAAGCCACGCCAGAGACGAATATATAAGTCTAAAACATTCCTCATTCAAAACTTAAGGTGAGAATCATTTTTATAATAACCAAGACATGTTCCAAGCATTGCAATTGTCCTTGACCAACAGTGCCAGTTAGGTTCAGTGGTATTCGAAAGATTTTAAGTACGGAAATTCATGTACACTGAATGTTCCCACGGAAGCTATTTTGACTTCAAGCCGTTACCTGTTGGGGTATATGTTGGAAGCCACAAAGGCGCAGCCAGGCAGAAAACACGCAAAATAAACTAGCATACCTTGGCGATCCGCAACGCAAGCAATCTATTGTTGTAAATTAATTAGATCTTGTATGTCAAGGCAATACCAAAAACGTCAGGTAGACAAAACTATGTGAGAAGTTTCCGTTGCCAGATTAACTAGAGTTCGGGGTAACTTAAATCAGACTAAACTTAGAGTAGATTATTTGAACTTTATCCATCCATTATTCAAAGCGGAAGTGTAACAGCGGTGGTGCTGTTTCTAGAGGGTTGATTTGTGAGGCGTAGCAAGGGAGTACACAAGGCATGGCGGGGGTGTAGCGAGGGTGTGTAGCAAATCAGAAAAAACAAAGTAGATTCATGACCCAGCAATGATTCTGCAATTTACAGTCGCCCGTTAATACTGCCCGTCACAAAGATTTTACACTAAGTGTAACATGTCGATCACTATTAAGTGAGCAATTATATGACGTAGGTATGGCGTATTTGTAAAAAACCAAGTGGCCGATGTGTAATACCTTCAAGTGCCTGGCGAATCAATCGTGTGTGCGTAACTCCAAAGTCGCACAAAGTAAGATTGATTACAAACTTTGACTATGATCAAATTGGATGGAATAATACTATTTACAGAACATACATCTTTAAGTTTACTCTACGGACTACCTTTGTGTGCAACCGGAGCAAATAAGGCAACACTTGGAGTTTAAACGTATGCCTAGAGGCAAGCGTTTTGTAGGTTGCCAACCCTCTCGATTAATTCAACTTTAGAATTGAGCACATCGCCGGATTAGAGACTTACCTCTTAGAATCACGACTTGTACAATCTGCCAAAGCAGGTTTGAAATAACTCCTCTCGAACAATACGTTTGAGAATAAACTCAACTGTGAATTGTCCCGCTTGCTTTCTTCACCATGTACAATGCAGGACTGCAGTTGGATTACGTGGTTAGAATTAATTAGAAGGTTCCTATATATTTGGATAAGAGCACGTGATGTTCCTAATCCACCTTTTCTTTAGATTTCTATGCGCAATGACCACACAAACACGAAGAGCTATTTAATCCTCTAATCTCAATGATAATAATTATTATAATAATGGTAATAATGACACGTTTATGGACTAAAAAGAATTAGTTTCAAAGTTTATTTCATGCCTGGACATGTTCTTGTGATGTGAAAACATGCGACAATTAGGACGAAATCTTAGAGAATCATATTGATCAGCAGGCCTCGATGACAATTTTTCCTTTGCGGCGATTAAGAGTAACGCCGTGAATCACAGAACGAGTGGTGTAAAATAGCAAGAGATGTAACATAGAAAGAGATTAGAAAGATTTTCTTTCTTTTTCCTTTTTAAATATCTTTTTTTATACTTGTGTCCTTACCTATTTCATCTGTTCCATCTCATGTGTTTAAAAAGCAGGTCGGAAATATGACTTTTCAGTTTTTTTTAAGGTCATGTTCACTTGCTTGCATGTTCACGTGATTGGCAATTTTTAGGATTCCAAGATAGTCTTGATAAATGCAGTGCGAGCTGCTCTTGCCTTCCCAAAATATTTGTTTAAGCTTTCAGTGTACCTAATATATGACTAACAATTGTTCACCGAAGTGGAGGTGGCTAGTAGGGGATAATCACCGAGCCGCGAAGCAGTGAGTTAGGTAAATATCCACCGCAAGCCATCGACACCACAGAGAATAGTTGTTTAAGTATGTACTAAAACAGTGACATAAAATAGCTCAAAAAGATGATTGAAAATCTGTATTTCCCGCAAAAATTCCATTATCATGGACGCAAATCCTACACGAGTTGCTTGCAGGTGAATAGCGAAGGACATTCGGAGCTTTGAGTAATTTTCAGAGGCAACTTCAACGCTATTCATTGTTTTAGCATATACTAATGGAGATTATCAATGTCACTGCCTAGTGCAATGAATTTAGACGCATGCATGTGATACTATGTAGCTTACACATGACGAACACTGATTACATATGGCGTCTCCGTAAAATGAAGATAAAACAATATCGTTTTGATACTACTTTCGAGGAAAAAAAATCAACTTAGTTGACATATGCTAGGAGAGCGCCAGGGGTAAAGGATTTCATGCAGAAGAATGATCGAGTAATGCAATTATGACACAGGGTCCACTATAAACGAGAAATTATAAACTATTTATAATCTCCTGTATAAACTGATAATTCACCGGCCTGGGGGTATCGATACCTACGTTAATGTTCAAACAAATACGTTTGCTCAAACAGAGTCTGATTGTACGTGTTAATCATGCCTTATTCTGAGATCTGTGACAAGATGTCTCCCGTACCACCTTACTCTTAATTACGGAACACAGTTTTTAGTTTTTGTACGTGACAACTGAACAGAGACTACAGCTATATTATTCCTTGAAGCCAGGTACCACATGACACTAAATTTCGTGAGGCAAAAACACCATGCTTTGGGCAAAAAAGCGGGTTTTCTGAGGTGATGAAACGTATGCGAAACGCTTGTGGCAAAGTTTAAAGTGGCGAATCACCTGTTCAGAACCTATAGATGTTTAAACCCACTATGCAACCACTGCTTGAACTGTAAGGAGGCATTGTCACCAAATAATCAAATGACCATGTTTATTAAGGTTTTCTTCACGTTGAATGAGGACAGTGGAGTTTAAGTCTCGCAATACATCATTTTCGTAGAAAATACTCAGCTGATGGGTTTGGATCTTTACTGAAGTTTACGGTGATTGTATGAAAATAATAAAAGTGCATTTGTCGTAAAGAAATGAAAAGAGGAAATTAAAACCATGCAATATAAAACTATGAACTTGATTTTCTTAATTTAAAAAAGAACTGCATGTTCTACAGTTAAAATTAAAAACTGAGATTGAAAAATTGAAATTAAAAATATGCAATACAAAACGATCAAAACTTGAACTGCGTGTTTCGTGAAAAGCTATGAATTTTTTCGAAGCACAATTTGAGTACATTTTGAAACGAACCGATGCTTTCTTCGTATGAGAAACGAAGACTTCGTATTTACAAAGAGGACTTCGTATTTAGAACATTTCACATACATATCATCAATCAGTTTTTAGTTGCCTTCCTGTTCCTCGGCTTTCTCCTCTTCTACAGCTTCGTTTTTTATTGAAGGTTTTTTCTGTAGCCACTTTTTTAAAAAGGCCATAAACCACCCGAATACAGCAGACAGAAAGTTGCCAGTTCCAGACCGAATGAAGTCACCCAATACCCTGCTGCCCTCGTTACCGACGTCACTGATAATTTCCTTCATTATCTCGCCAGTAGATGCCTCATCCAGATCAATACCAACAGGGGTGTCAGGTCCTGAACCTCTCTCATTCCTTGATCTATTTTCTTCAGATTTTTGTTTGGGCAACGTTTTCGGGGGTGTTTGCCGCTTTTGTTCATTCAACGATTGGCTTCTGTTTAGCACACGACAGTCGCGATTAACATCAGCGTTTTGGTCATCCCACGGCCTCTGACTTTGATGAAAGTGGTCAAATCCCTGCTTTTGCAGCTGATTTCCCTCCATCAACTCAGGTCGTGGCGGGCTTATTCCTGATGTAAGACCTCCTCTTCTTTCTGAAACGCAATTAAAACGGTCGATATTTGCAAGGAGAAACGTAGGTTTTGCACTTCTGTTTAAGCGTTTGAACGTTGCGATCCAGAAACACACGATCCAGTTTTCGATACTCGGTAGTCGACGCTCGCACACATCTCCAGTGGGTACGAATGGCACTTTGATGATCGCCTCCTCTGGTACTCCGACTTTTAATACGACTTCTTGAATCTTCTTCTTAAATTTTCGGAGGCGGTCATCGAAAAACTCCTGTTCCGTCACGCCACTATTGCTGGGTGCTGGGTGAACCTCATTGGCAAATGTTAATGCAACAACAGCGTGCTCCCAAAGCTGCGGACCGAAGGCTTCAGTTAGCTTCTGAATCGTTATAATATCGTCGTTCCTGATTCGGCGATTACTCATCTCAGTGCAGAAAATGAATGCGTCAAAACCGGTTACATTTTCTTTGATTTTTTTTAGATACACTTCTTCGTTTCCTGTGCCATCTGCCAACCCAGGAGTGTCGACTATCGTTACACCCACGCCGTTCATTGAGAAGTTGTAAGGTGTTACCTATCAAAAAACAGGACATACAATGCTGTCACCTCTTGGAGATTAAGAGAGGAATAGGAAACAAAAGACGTATAAAGGTCGAAAGAGAATAGGTGATATTGGTCGGAAAAACCTTAGTGGCGCCATGCGCCTTCTTGTGCGATATGTGTAAAGGATGCTTGACCAAGAGTTGCACTGTCTTCTTTAATTTACCTCATATGTTTCTGCATTGAGATCATCGCCTTCTTTGGCCAGACGTTTTCCAACGAGCGCGTTCGTCAAATGCGATTTGCCTACACCTGTTTTTCCACACAGCAGGATGGTTATGTGCTGTCTTCCAGACGAACAGTATTGTTCAAATTGATACTCGAAGCTGGGTAAGCCAGTTATCAGCCGCTTGGCTTGATCTTTGAGCGTTTCTGAGTTGAAATCAGGGCTCCCTCCCTCTGCCATTTTAAAACCTAAAATGTGGTAATGCACATATTTGACGAAATTACAAAAGTGCTGAACCGAAATCGTGTTTATGCATGAGTGGATCTAATTAGTTTTGTGCGAAGGCTGAGGTTTAATCGGGGTAAAAACAAAAAGGATTATGATAGTTATCGATGTTCAAACTGTGACGGTACAGAATTCTACCCACAGTGAGATAAAAAAAAGTAGTAATAATTAGGCGCTTTACACTATAGGGAATACGACCGGACTAAATAAGTTTATGGAAAAGAAAAAGAAACGTTGCAACGACTTCTACAGGTTTTCGATTTAATTTAAAAAAAACCTCATTGCCCCAAGAAATTACTATTTAATTCATCCCTTTGTATCCCATCAACATCAATCCCTAGCCGTAACCACTTAAACATCGTCCTAGTATAAGCAAAATAAAGCTCAAATCGAGATCATTTCCCTTAACACCCATTTATATTCCGTTAAGCCGGGGTTTTTTTTATTACAATATCTTACACCAACCCTATCTTGGGTTATATGATTAGAGCGAATTGGACAAGAACGGTTTGTCGAAAGAAGGAATTTTTCGTGGATCGACGTTCCAAACTTGGTCATTCCTTCGAAGAAACGTCGAGTTTCAGTGCTCAGTTGATATTAGCCTCGAAAACTGAGTTCTGTAGATCCTGCTTTTTGACCAGAGTGACAGTCTGAACTTGTTATTGAAAAATTCATACTGATGACAGCAGGAATCTCGACGAGACAAACGAACATTGAAGCTTAAGGCTCGCATATATTAAGGAATGAAGTTTCCCAATAGATGCATCGCAAGAGATTGTAACCTCCTGATGCATCGAGATGACAACGGGATCGAAAAGTACTTTATACCTAGGCCTGAAGGTATGAAGTCCAACACGCTATCCAGGCAACAATAACGAGAACAACAATAAATATCGAGTTTGGCTTAATTCAGAATTTGCTGCATCATCAGTATTCTGGTCGTACAGTTTGCCTCTGTAAGCGACTAGCAAACAAACATCAACACGCTGAGCCTTTAGTTTTGATTTTAGCAACCATTGATCAAAAATCTCTCATTGTTGTTATATTAGCATAAGCAAAATACAGTATCTTACGGTCCAACGAGACATTTGTCTAAAAACTTCCATCTCACTGAGCTTGAATATGGCGTTTTCAATCCCTCCTCCGAAGAAAAGCGCTCAAAAAGTTAGCAATATGCTTTACCTACCTGTAGCGAGCACTGTACCGCCTGCCTCAGTAAAAATGTCCAATCTCTCTTTTCCGCGACACACACACAGTCTGCTCTATTCAAAATCGTCTAACTACAATTTCAAGAAATTGCAAAGGGAAAGTCCCTCTCAGGGTGACGGTGACATCAGTCACGATTCTGGGAATCTAATTTGGTCTCGATTTCCCTCCCCCGCAGACAACTCAAACACATCCATTGACAACACAAACATTGAAATATTTGTTTTCATGCAACCGGCTAACAGGGAGAAATAAAGGATGTTGACCTGGTTCGATCTACAATCTTAATTAAACCCAACACGAAGGGATAGAAGGTATCCACCAGATTCGAGCTAGAACTGCGATCTAAAATCTTAAGGCAGAGACAAGTTCATTATCAAAGCGAAAACCTTTTCAATATTATTGTCTCGGTTCACTGAATCGCAATGTTATGACCTTATTTCTTTCCGTTTCGGTTTCGAAAAGACAATGGCATTGCATCATCTGAAACAACTGTAACATTCGATCAGCAAATTTAAGCGGTAACAGTTTGTGTCTTTGCATTTCAGAAATTTATATCAATATAAAATCTGGAATTTACAAGATGATAATCTTACTATCATTTTTGCAGAAATAAGTTTATTTGTAAAGCGAAATCCTTCCATATGTCATTATTATGTTACATTTGTTGAAGAGCAATATTAGTGACCTTGTGCGCTTTCCTTGTCTGTTTTCGATTTCGAAATGACAATGGCATTACATCATCTGAGCATCCACAAATCTCGTCAGCGGTGGCACTTCGTTTCATTGCTTTCATAAAGTAAAGATTCCACACAAAGTGGATCTCCTGTCTAGAAGCATTTATATGTAACAGTCCCCAACCAATATTTTTAAAAAAACAAAACATCTCTTGTATTCCCGGAAATGTCACAAAATGCTATATTTAGGTAACATTTGGATTTTGCAAGATGCTTATGTTACCATTGTTGCAGCCCAGTCTTCATAACACTTCAAGTACAGTTTTAAAAGTCGACCTCGATTGGTAGTTACGGTAATGGTTCATCTTCCGAATATGTTAATTTAAGATCAGCAGCTACAGATTTCACTCTAGAAGCCACCTGCATCAACTTGCATGACCACAGTTTTAGTAACGCCGTAAGTCCTTTTTACTGTTCGTGGTAACGATAGTGCAATCTCCACTAAGCTGAGGAGGATTAATGGTGAGCAAGAAGCTCAAAAACTCGGGTCTCACCTCAGAGACAGCATAGGACACTGTTTTGGCTTTTTTAAAAAGCAGAGAGTGTCAGGGAATGATTATGGTGTCAAAGATACCTTTAAGTCGACAGAGCGTGATATATTAATATCAGTCTGTAGGAAACTGCCGATTTGATTTAGCGGGCGTGCAATTTCATAGACCCTCACTGGACAATATCACTAGCCCAGGCACTAAATTCCCAGTAGTATTGACTTCTACTTCATACTCATGATCAGGTATTTCCTATCAAGTTCTTTATTGTTGGCTAAGGAAACTACACTTTAAAAAAAAGCAGTGACAACAACTACATAATTCAAGCCTAGAACGATATTTGTGGCTAGGATGACGCAATTTGAGACCTCCTTTAGGTAATCTTTTCAATTAAGCCTTCAAATAAAAGCAAAAGTTATACAGAGTCCATCATGCAAATCAAAAGAGGTTCAGTAAGGCAGCACATTAGCCTCATGATTCGGTTAAAATGAATAACCTTATATCAACAGTGATATACATAGTCGCTAACTTACTAAATTTAACAGGGAAATATCATTGTGATTGTGCTGTTGTAATTGTTTCGTTCAATGTTATCCACTGAATTTCTAACAGTTTATTCCCCTGCCCCTCAGTGATCTGTCTATGTCTATAGCTTCGTTCAGTTAAACAAGTCTATTTTCCACATTGGAACAATCTTCGAGTCAAATTTATAAAAGGGCTATTTGCAACAATATGACCATCCGCACGATTCGTTTGTCTTTATACAAAAAAATTTCAATCGAATATCAGAACAGATCATTAGCATGGTTATTAAGTATTAATGATTCAAATTGAACGAATGAGTCTTCCTTAATGGAAACCATCATAATCAAGATCTAAGGCATTCTAACTCTCCCTGGTCATCTTGTGCCTTTTTTGATAAGAGACAGAAACAAATGACGAGTATATGCAATCTTTGAATTTTTCCCGATATTACAGACCGTTCTCATGATCTGTGAAGGTTTGAGAGTTTCCAACAAGTAGTTAAGTCCTTAATTTGTTCTTGACTACAGAGGTACCCTACTGTATAGGCCCTTGTCTCTTAGATTCTTCCTCTTGGTGCTTCCTTCGTAAAATCCTCTTGAAATATTTAATAATTAAGCTAAGGAACGTGTGATAATAGCGGACGAATGTATTTCGATTGGTCGTTTCGGTGCTATCATGACTGTCGGTCACAACCCCCAAAATATCTTGAACGATTATTTGAGAGGAAGGTACGTCCAGGTATATGGAAGAAGAAACATTAATTTCGGACCTTTCACCTTCAGATGGTATTTCGGGCCGTCTTTCAGATTCTTCATGGGCATCCACATGGTTTTCCAAAGTCACCTCGTGGAACGTATGATTCAAAGCTCTTATGGCAGCGCTTTCGGGATCGTCTTCGTCGAAATTCGAGCCATGAGGAAATGACAGTCGATCAGCACTTGATAGGAGAAAAGCAGCCTTTGCTACTTTGCTGATGCGTTTGAACACCGTCACCCAAAATGCCGTCTTCCAGTCGTTTCTGTCTGGCAGTCTGGGCTCCATGGAGTCCCCAGTTGGTACAAATGGCACTTTAATGGCAACCTCTTCAGGCACTCCACAGTTGTGGATCAGGGCTTGCCGAAATGTCTTCTTCAGACCTTCGAACTTTTCACCAAACACCTCTTTATCCGAGACGCCTTTCAGCTTCTGGCTTGTTGATGCAAAAACCATGTCAGCAAACGTTAACACAATTACTGCGTGGTTCCAAATCTGAAAACCTAAGGCTGTCGACAGCTTCTTCATTGTCTCTAAGTCGTCGTTACGAAATCTTGTACCATTCATCTCAGTACAGAACAGAATAAGATCGAACTCTATCTTTTTTTCTTTGATCTTCTTTATATATTCTTCGTCATTGCCTTTCGTATCTGCCAGTCCTGGAGTGTCAAACACCGTAATCTTCACGTTGTTCTTTGAAAATTCATAAGCTCTCACCTAAAAATCATGAATCATAGGGCTTAAGCTGCCTAGTCTTTAAGGATATACTAATAATAGCATAATGAGATATTGAGGAAACAAACTCTTTTAGACAGCTTGCTTATATTACTACCGGGAATTTGTGCCTAAGACTGAAGGAATGTCCTTCTCGTGAACAGTTCGCCGGTAGAAAGTCTTGAATTCTCAAAACCTATGGAACCGATTTTAGCTTGAACTAAATCCTTGTCACGTTACCTAGGTATTTTTCTTGACACTTGCAGCACTTCACTCTACCTAGCTAAGGGGTCATGGATGGGGTAAATGTCATTTTGAAGAATTTTACGAGGGTACTTGATTCCTACTTCATATGGCTCAAGTTTCTTGTCCGAATCCTTAGATCAATTTTCAATTTTTTCATTCCAATATCACGTTTATAAGTGATCAAAATGTAACTAAATCTTTCTATACGTTTATAATTCCGTAAAACTTGCCTCAGCGGTTTTTGGATCAAAATCTTTTCCCTCCTCAGCAAGCTGTTCACCGATTAGAGCATTCGTCAAGTGAGATTTTCCAACTCCTGTTTTACCGATTAAAAGTATTTTGATAGCGTTGCCAAAGCAAAACGTCATCAGTTGATCCAGTTGATACTTGAGACTTCTCTTACAGAGTAACTTCTGCTGTTCTTCCTTTCCAGCCCAAGTTCTCAATCCTCTTTTCAGGGCTCCCTTCTCCGCCATTGCAATATAAACTATGTCAAAAAAAAATGTATGATATTCATTGTATTTAGAAAAAAGTGAAATTGATGATCTTTTGTTACAGTTAAATTTGATATTTGAATCATCCTCATAGAGCATTTACCCTACAGTGTAATATTAATTGGTACAGAAACAGTTCAGATTATTTTAAAAGACACTGACCTTAATAAATCAGGATAAATAAGTAGAGTTAGAAAGTTTTAGACTTGGAGGCCAGAAGGGAAAATCTTACAGTGGGCTAAAAGACCATAGAAAACTTCATAGATTGAAGCCTAAGTGAAGGCCAAAGCATATTCCTCCCTTATAAATCATTCCCCCTTTCACTTCGACTTCTACTAAAAAGATATGGGCCTAAACATCAGCATAATTCAGACCAGTCTTTCTTATTTAAAAAAAAAGCAACTATCTGAAATGGGCTGAATAGTTTGTTTATAAAGCAGGTCACGTTAAGAAAATTTACAATAATAGCTTTGTTAAAACGAAAGTAAACATGCCCGTGGTCATCTCTTGCATAATCTTTCCTTGATTATATCTACGTTTTTAATGAGCTCTTTGCGTTGTTCCTCTTCCCGCGAAAATCAGTCTTACGCTACTGAACGTTTATTAAGCAGCGATCAGAGAGGATGCGAAAGATACGTAAAAGGCAATCGCGCCAAATTCTTCGGGATACACTTCCAGCAAAGGTTGACCTTTCCATACCGTGACAACTTACAAGTCAAAATAATAAATCTTGGCTAAGGACAAATGAATAATAATTGAACTGAAGTGATGCTGCCTTTTTCCAAACAGTGAGATCAAGCATTTTGCAAATCAAGCATTTAACAAATCAAACGTTTTCACCAAAATCAGTAATTCTCTTTATTCACCTGGGAGGAAATGAATATGCACTATAAAGAGCGAAGCAAAATCAATCAATTACGATAGCAAAGTAAGAACATTTATCATTTACTAAGCTGCTTGTAATGATTGTTAAATCGTCACACTCTCAGTTATTAAAACGTTCATCTTGTCATTTCAGCAATCCAGAAGAGAATTACTTTCGATATTGAGGAACCCAGCCGGAAATGTATCGCGAAATGATTTTGTTACTTTAAAACAGAACAAATTAAAAGCATGTGCCCTAACCTTGTGGACTGACTGTTGGGAATTTCTCTAAAGAAGGCTGCGAAGAACAGCTGGTTCTACTGCGTACACAAGCAAAGGAAATGTGATGTAAATTTGTGGTGTCAACACAGAACTTTTTGTATCATGTGATTTATAAAGCAATCTGAGAAATGCGAGAGTCCTGGAGCGAGTTAGAGACGGACCATTATTTTCCTGAAAGGGGGTATGAAAAATATTGAAAAAAATTGTTTGCAGGGTCTGGAAAGACAAAGTAAGTTGTTTACAAACGTGATAGGGCAAAAAAAATGTTTGCATAGAGGTCAGATAAGATATTAAAAATATTATTACCAAAACTGAAATTTAAAAAACATAACCAATTAAAGCATTAATATAAAAATTAGCACAATTTGGGCACTAAAAGGGTCACTCTGTATTAAGCAAATAACAAATCTGAAAATAGCTGAATTTTTCTTGAAAAAATGGGAATTTATCGTGGCAATTAAATCTCAACTTGTCTTGTCTACATTTTGTCCAACTACAAAACTTTATATATCAGGTGTTTTTCTTAAAACTGTATTAATTAAACAGATAATAGTCTTCAATCTTGGATATATTTATCATTGCTACTTAATACATATTTCAGAAGTCAATGAGTTACATGAACGACATAAGCGAATAAAACTAAAAAATGATAGACAAAAAGGTTGAAGCAGCTGTAGTTCTTGACACATTCGTTGACAACTGAAAAACGTTTTTGTAGTAGTAAAGAAATGGGTGCGTTCCAGAAAGCTGTCATCTTCCTGATGATATCACCATCAAAGCTAATGGATCACTTACTACTTATAAGTTATTTGGAGTGACCTGTGGCCACAACAATCATTTCAAATCAGCAATGTGCCTGCCTTCGCCCCTAGTACCACAGGTCGAGTGGTACGAGTATGATGGCCTGTAGGAACATCATCAAAGAGGATCAGGAGTTCGTGACTGTGGAATCGCAAAAAAGGCCGCCACTCCCTTTGCCTATTTCCTGTTGTATGCCCTTTAGTTGCGTCAGTAGCTGCCAAAAAATTTTAAAGGTGTGTGGAGCGTATATCGACAAAATAAGTGGCAATAGCACTAGTGATTACGTTCTTCGTAAAATATTTCAATAAGGCAATGGTAATATTTAGCACAGATGAAAAGAACACTGAAAAAAAAAAGGAAAAAAAAATTGTTTGCACGAAGATGATGTTGGAAAAAAATTTTTCACAGAAGAAAATTTCTCATACCCTCCAGGAAAATAATGATCCGTCCCTTAAAACAATTTATAATTCCAGGTTGGGTGGCCAGAGATAAACCATTTAATTTTATGAAGAGGTGTTAAAGCGGAGAGAGCTACGCAGCTAAAAAATGCATCAAGGAAGCGGTATGAAAGACAAGAAGTCCTTCACGACTGTGGATATACACCGATACGAAAGACAAGAAATCCTACACGACTGAGGATTTTCGGGGAACACAAAGTTTTCAGAACGGAGGAGTATCATTCTTTCCACGAAAACTATAAAGGGCGGACTACAGACAGTTGCCTGTCAATGAGGTGGGGGGGGGGGGGGTTCATTAGAACCCTACAGAGCCTTTGAGGAAGGGGGGAAATCAGGTAGATTTTATTATGACACAACCCCCCCCCCCTCCCCCCCATCTCCTCAGGTGCTAAATAATGGTCGGTCTCACAAAAGCTAGAAGCTTGATATGAAACAGGTAAAAGTAAGCACAGAGGATATAGAATCAAGGGGGCTTTGTTTGTTCTTCAGAACTGTGTGATGAGGAAATTAAACAACGATGGAGTCGAAGAAGGCTTTCTCCTTTCAAAATCCACAAACGCCTAGTAAATGCTTTCGTCCATCTTTTCCTGTTTTAATCGTTTTCTTCCGATGGTGTTACTAATAACATGAATTTTAAAAAAAATTACAAAATACATTTTCAAAGTTTTATAAATCGGTCCTCTGTATCAAATAACTTCATTGTACTCAGCAACTTTAACTCGTCTTATCTTGAAACAAAAAATCGCTTGGATCGCTAACGAGCCTACATATAATATGCTATCTATTTGAACCTTTTTTCAACAGCTAGTTTGATTTCAGAAACGTGGCATGACCTTCTTGAGGATACAGAGTCCAATTTGATTTATAGATTATATGTTCATAGTCTAACTGGTTGATATTTTTAAAGGCACACAGTTTCTCTCTTTCTCTCTATTTGGTCACCACGTGATCATTTCTTCATGCCTTCTAGTCTAGGCTTTGAAACGAAAAGTGGGAAACGCTTCTTAAGATACTTCAAAAGGAAGCGGAGGAATATTCCGTACTTTCCAACAAATTTGGCAGTGGTTAGCTCGCCGAGGAAATTCCCTGTTGCATCGGCCAATATCTCCTCCTTGACGTCTTTAGAGCACGTTTCGTTTCTATTGATGAAGGGGCCTGACACCTTTGCAACTTGGCCAGGTGATGTGGGGCACTCGTCTTCAGGTTCATCCGACGTCTCAGTTTTCTTCTTAGCACTGGTCAGCTCACCGATGAATTTCCCTGTTACATCGGCCAACATCTCCTTCTTGATGTCTTTAGGGTACGTTTCATTCCTATTGATGAACGGGCCTGACACCTTTGCATCTTGGCCTGGTGATGTGGGGCACTCGTCTTCAGGTTCATCCGACGTCTCAGTTTTCTTCTTAGCACTGGTCAGCTCACCGATGAATTTCCCTGTTACATCGGCCAACATCTCCTTCTTGATGTCTTTAGGGTACGTTTCATTCCTATTGATGAACGGGCCTGACACCTTTGCGACTTGGCCAGGTGATGTGGGGCGCTCCTCTTCGGGTCCATCCGAAGTCTCAGTTTTCCTAGCACTGGTCAGCTCAGCGATGAATTTCCCGCTCATTATCTCCTTAATGATCTCTTCAGAGAAAGTTTCGTTCGCATTGATAGAGGGGCCTGACACCTCTGCATCTTGGCCAGGGGATGTGGGGCACTCCTCTTTAGTTTTCATCTCCAATTTCTCAAAACAGCGGCTCAATTTTTTTTCAAAGTCGCTTTCTTTCAATTTTTCTCCTGATTCTTTAATTGCATTCCTTTCTTCGATGGTTAAAGACTGACGAACGTTGCCATCTTTCCTTACTTTGCTTTCTTCGTTTCCTTCACCAGAGGTGGAGGAAAGTGAAATGCGATCAATATTTGCCATTAGGAAAGCAGCTTTTGCGTGTCTGTTGACACGTTTGAAAGCTGCGATCCAAAATGCTGTCAACCAGTCTTCTCTATCTGGAAGTCTTGGATCATCCAACTCTCCGGCTGGCGTAAATGGCACATTAATCACAGTTATCTCAGGTACTCCTATGGCAACTAAATGTTTGTTTATCGCTTTCTTGAAACCTAAAAAGCGATTATTGAAAACGGCTACTTCAGGTACGTCACCCGTCTTCTTGGTTGGCGATAATGGAACTTCGTTTGCAAAGGTTAAAACCACAAGAGCATGTTCCCAAAGTTTCTCCCCCAAGGCTTCTGTAAGCTTCCTCATCGTTTCCAAGTCGTAGGTACGGAATCGCATACTGGTCATCTCAGTGCAGAATAGAAACAAGTCCAAGTGAGTTACTTTCTCCTTGATTTTCCGCAGATATTCTTCATCATTGCCGGTTGCGTCTGCAAGTCCTGGAGTGTCAAACACTGTGATAGTTACGCCGTTTCTGACAACCTCGTAAGCAGTTACCTAAGGGACATAAAACAGGAAATAATTAGGCCATTTAACTCTAACAGTGATTTACTTATGATATGACTTGGTATGTTACCTCAGTTGCGGGAGAAAATTACATGAAAACGTTTTATTCGTAAGTGCGCCCTGTCTCTAAATGAGACCTTGGAAAGTGGTTTTTTCTTATCCCTCAAGTAACTTTTTACCTAATACCTGTAAAAGCATTCCATAATTCTTTCTTGATTTCAAGTATTAAAGAACAGAGGGAGTTTAGACATACTGCTGAAAATGATACAAAATGTCATTATTTTCCCCATCTTCAAGTAATACACAGTAATCCGTTAATGAAAGCACCTCATAATTGTTTAAAAGGTGAATTAACTGTAGATATCAAAGTAGCTTACGTCATCAGTTTGTGGGTCGATGTCATATCCTTCTACCGCAAGGTTTTCTCCAATGAGCGCATTTGTCAAAAGTGACTTGCCAACTCCTGTCTTGCCACTCAGTAGAATGTTAACAGTCTGGCCACCTGAGCTAAGAAACTGTTCGATCTGATACTTCAAGTTGTTTTCACCAAATATAATCTGACTAACTTCAGTTGCGGAGGCATCGGAACTTTTATCTGGGGTCCCTTCCTGTGCCATTCTTGATAGTAAATGAAATAAATTAATTTTTATTAATGTAAAGAGGAGGAAAATAAACCATGTGTAAATTGACCGAACCAAGATGGATAGAAAAGTAGAATGAAAAATTTAGTAAGCATTGTCAAAATAATAATACGCTGTTTGTTTTCTTCAGCCAAGAGATTATGACGTCAACATAAATACTTTTCGGACAGCATCTGATATCAATTGGATCATTTAGTGATTTTCGCTTACACGTGCGTCATTCGTATCACAGCCTTTAAAGAGTTGATTTGTTTAAACAGTTTTGAGTCATTTATTTCCATTTGGGATCAGTCGCCTGACAACTGGTCATGTGCTACACGACAGAAGAGTAGAATGCAAGAAACTTTTCACGGCAGTGAAAAATTTAGATAAATCTTAACTTTGCTTGCGCTAATTTCACCTCATCCGATTTGCTGTGGTATTGACACTTTGATACATTGTTCACTTCAAGCATTCAAACCTTCAACCTGTATTTCATCCTCTTCAATCTAAAAAGTATTTAATATTGATCAAATTCGGTGGTCAATAATTTGACTGCTCTGCGTTTTTTTCTCTATTTAGTTTACATTGAGAGTGCGCTTATTTATACATATAAATTATTCAAACATGCTATATTTGTGACCTTAAGATGTTGAATGTTAGTCGATATTTTGATAATCCGTTGGCCTAGTAACTTTATCTATCAGTCATGTAATCTTATAAAGCTTTTCTCGAGAAAAGGACGCGAGGATTCTTAGAACCTAGGTTCGCTTTAAGAGTGCTCTTGGATTTTCTACCAAATTGTACAAACAAGTTAAGGTTTCTGTGACCCTATAAGCCAAGTACTGTTCAATATTTTGGTAATCTGTGAGCTTTTGTTATTAACCTTATTTTTGTCAGTCTTTATCAAACAACGCGGTTATCGAGAAAAGGACGCGAGGTTCTTGGAACCTTACTTCGCTTTCAGAGTACTCTTACTTTTTCTTTTAAATTATACAAACAAGCTATTTTTGTGACTATGAGACACTGAGTTTTGGTCAATATTTTAGTCATCTGTTGCCTTTGTTGGTAACCTTATCTGTCAGTCTTTGAGTAAACGACGCTGGTATCGAGAAAAGCACGCGAGGATTCTTGATAAATAAACAAACATCTTACAACAAATCATCGAACAAAGATTCGTTGAAGAAATGTTTCGGAATAAGTGTAAAACTGTCCTAACCCCGTTAAAAACCATTTCTTCTTGATGACAAGCGAAAGTAATTCGTGCTATCTATATTTTACTCCATTTTGGCCCGCAAATCGGCTCGAACTTCTCCAAACGTGGATCACGTATCGTAAGATGTTAACGCTGCTATTTCAACCAGTGTTGTTTAATTCGTAACGGCGACAACTAGCGCATACCTGAACAAATGTAAACCGAATTTTGTCGACGTAACGAAAGATACAAAAGAATACGCGACAGACGGCATATGCACTCTGTATGTAAGACTCTCGTTACGCATTGCATGACATATCTTTGCAGAATTTCTTTAGCAACGCTGAATGTCTGTGATGTACTGTTAGATATCCATCGGCAAATCAGTCGCATAAATAAATTTATACAACCTACCTTCAAAGGCAAGGCAAATACTCGTTTATTCTTGTACTTCCGGGTCTCAATCTCAGAGTCTTTTGTGAAGATGTCTAACAAGCACATCGGTATCTCAGACGGCCTCGAAGAGGGCAGTGTAAGTTACCTTTGCGATGTAGTGCATTATAGCGCGTAACACGAGAAACTAAAGCTCAGTCTCCGCAATTAACGCGGCCAGCAGTTGACAAAACAAATCGAAGACGAAGAACGGGGAAGAGGTCTGGGGAAGCGTAACTATTATGATTGATTTTGACGCTTACACGGTCATTACACTGCATCTTCTATTGTTTTTCTTCCGTTGTTATTTGGTATTTTGTGACTCAATAAACAGTTTACTAGCAAGTTTTGAAGACAATTAATAGTACCATGGTCATTGTAGGATGGATATAATAAATAACTCTATATCAACAATGATATAAATAGTCGCCAACTTACCAAATTTAACATGGAAATACTGCTGTGATTGTGCTGTTGTAATTGTTTCGTTCAATGTTATTCACTGTTTCAATTTCTAACAGTTCACTCCTCTGCCCCCTCAGTGATCTGTCTGTTTCTATGGCTTCGTTCAGTTAAAAAAGTCAAATTTGCTCTTTTTCATATTGGAACATTCTTTAAATCAAATTGATAAAAGGGCTATTTTTGGCGATGTGGCCATCTACACCATTTGTTTGTCTTTATACAGGGAAATTTCACTATATCAGAACAGATCAATTGCTTGCTTATTTAGTATTAATGATTCATGGGGAACCAATGGAAACCATCAAAATCAAGCCCTAAATCATTCTAACTCTCCCAGTGTTGTTATAAAGTTTATCTTGTGTTTGATAAAATATAGAAACTAATGACGAGCATATGCGATCTTTGAATTTTTTGCCTAAATATTTGTACTAATATGACACGCCGTTCTAATGATCTGTGCGGGTTTGGGTGTTTCGAACAAGTAGTTTACTGTAAAGACCCTTGGCTCTTAGTTTCTTCCTCTTAGTGCTTCTTTCGAAAAAATGTCTTCAAATATTTAATAATCCAAGGAAGGAACGTTTGATGATAGCGGACGAATGTATTTCGATTGATCGCTTTGGTGCCATCATGACTGTCGGTCGCATCCCCTACAATTTCTCAAACGATTCTTCGAGGAGAAGTTTGGTCCAGGCATATGGAATGAGAAACACTATTTTCAGCCTTTTTACCTTCAGGTAGTATTTCAGGCAGTCTTTTAGCTTCTCCATGTTTGGGTGGGACATCCACAAAATTTTCCAAAGTCACGTAGTGGAACGTATGGTAATGGCAGCGCTTTCGGGTTTCTCTTCGTCGAAAATTCGAGCTATGAGAAAATTACAGTCAATCAGCATTTGATAGGAGAAAAGCAGCCTTTGCTACTCTGCTGATGCGTTTGAACGCCGTCACCCAAAATACTGTCTTCCAGTCGTTTCTGTCCGGCAGTCTGGGCTCCATGGATTCCCCTCAATGGCATCCTCTTCAGGCATTCCACAGTTGTGGTCAGGGCTTGCCGAAATGTCTTCTTCAGACGTCTGAACTGTTCATTAAACACCTCTTTATCAGATACAACTTCCACCTTCTCGCCTGGTGATGCAAAAACCATGTAAAACCATTGGAACCAACCTGGAACCGATTTTTTACTTGAGTATTTTTCCTCACGCTTACAGCATGGGGTATCTCGCTTCATGCTCCTACCTTGCAATATCATTTTGAAGAATGTTGCGGGGGCATTTGACTCTTACTTCATATGGCTCAAGTTTCTTGTCCGAATCCTTAGATTAATTTTCAATTTTTGATTCCATCCAGTATCACGTTTATAAGTGATCAAAATTTAACTAAAGCTTTCTATAAGTTAATGATTCTGTAAAACCTGCCTCAGCGGTTTTTGGATCAACACCTTTTCCCTCCACAGCATGCTGTTAACCGATCAGAGCATTCGTCAAGTGAGATCTCCCAACTCCTGTTTCACCGATTAAAAGAATTTTGATAGCCACGGCAAAACATCATTAGTTGATCCAGTTGATACTTGAGACTTCTCGTACTGAGTAACTTCTGCTGTCCTTCCTTTCTGGCAAAAGTTCTTGATCTTCTTTTCATTATCCGTCATCTCAATATATACTATGTTAAAACAAATGTATGATATTCATTGATTTGAGGAAAAAGTGAAATTGATGATCTTTTGTTACAATTAAATTTTATTTTTGAATCACCGTACAGTATAATTTTCATTGGTACAGAAACAGCTCAGATTTTTTTAAAAAACGCTGCAGATTCTTTTAAAAAACACTGACTGTAATAATTCAGGATAAGGAAAGGAAAGGAAAGTTTCAGACTCGGAAGCCAGACGGGAAAATTCTACAGTGGACGCTAAAAAACCATAGAAAACTTCATAGATTGGAGCGTGACTGAAGTCCGAAGCATATTCCTCCCTTCTATTTCTACCCAAAAGATATGAGCCTGAAGATCTGCATGATTCAGGCCAGTCTTTCTTAACTAAGAAAGCAACTTTCTGAAATGGGCTGAATAATGTGTTTACAAAACAGGTCACGTTACGAAGATTTACATAAGGCCTAAAACATAATCGTTCATTGTGTAAAACGAAACTTTGTTAAAACGAAAGGAAACATGCCCGCGGTTATCTCTTATATAAGTTTTTCTTGATTGTCTCTACGTTAATAATGAGCTTTTTGTGTTGTTCCTCTTTCCGTGAGAATCAGTCCTATTGAACATAATTGAACGTTGATCAAGTAGCGATCAGACAGTCGCGCGAAATTCTTTGAGAGACATTTCCGGCAAAGGTTGACCCTTCCGTACCGTGACAACTTACAAGTCAAAATAATATATTATAGCTGAGGGAAAATGGATAAGCATTGAATTGAAGTGATGCTGCCTTTTTCAAAATAGCTACATCAAGCATTCCGCTTGTGCAACAGTTTGCAGCGTTGAACTAGTCAAACGTTTCCACCAAAAGGAGCGATTTTTGTTATTTACCCGGGAGGCAATCAATGTTCACGATAAAGAGCGAAGTGTGACTTAACTTTGCCGTGTCAACACAGACCTTTTTGTATCGTGTGATTCATAAAGTAATCTGAGAAATGCAAAGGTCTCGGAGAGAGTAAAAACAATTTATAATTCCAGGTTGGGTGGCTAGGGACGAACCATGGAATTTTATTAAGAGGTGTTAGAGTGGAGAGAGTTAGGCAGCTAAAACTATGCCTTAAAAGGTCAGGTGGTATAAGAAGATGAAAGGTACAGTTTCCTTCTGGTTGGAATAAGAGGGGGGGGGGGAAGATGGGAGGATTTAAGGGGAACACGAAGTTTTCAGAGGGAGTGGAGGAGGTATTATTCTCTCCTTGAAAACTATAAAGGGGGGGACTATAGACAATCGCCTGTCAATGCAAGGGGTTTCATTAGAACCCTACAGAACCTTTGGGGGGTGAGGAATCAGGTAAATTTTATTATGACACAACCAAAACCCTCCCGTCCCCCCATCTCCCCTGACGATCAATAATGGCCGGTTTCATAGAAGCTTGGTAGGAAACAGGTGCAAGTAGGCACAGAGGATATATAGATTCAGGCGGGCTTTGTTTGCTCTTCAGTACTGCATAATGAGGTAATTAAACAACGAAGGACTCGGACAAGGCTTTCTCCTATCAAAGTTCACAAACGCCCGGTAAATACTTTTGTCCATATTTTCCGGTAAAATTCAGGCACGGAAACAAGAACTCTATAACCCTTTTCTTTTGATGATTTTACTAATAACACAAATTTAAGGCTAAAAGACTTCTACCTTTGTAGAATATTTGTTATGTGACATGGAGGAGTAACGTCTTGTGATAACACCCGGCCTAATGAGCGTACTGATCAGAAAGAATGGCAGATTGTTAGCAAGAGAAAGAAAAACAAGAAGAGTAAAACACAGAAACAGGGAAACGATGAGGAACTCATCTGAAGCAACAGTTGCACTTTCTGAGCTTGTTTCCGGATGAAACCAACTCAACGGGGCGGTAAAAACAACGAAAAAACATCTGAAGAGCTATACTGCCGGCAGAACCGATGGAAATTTAACCGGTAGCATCAAAATATCACAGAAACGGAACTAAACAGGGGCGGTCTATATCTCAATTTTAAAGGTAATCAAAATATTTTTTAAGAACTTTCAAACATGCTTAGATTGAAACAACACGCTGCCCACCTGTCATCACTGCCCGACGCACAAAAAGCAATACTGAGGAATCTCGTATATTAAATCAAGGCAGTAAAGAGGCTGCCTCACTATTGCCATCTCAACACGGTTTTAAATTAGCCTCCTTGAACATTAGTAAATTAACTACTCACATCGATGAACTTAGAATTTTTGTAGCATATTACGCAATAGATACCTTATCGATTTATGAAACCAAGTTGAATGAAACTATTAGCGACAACGAGGTTAACATCTTAGGCTACGATTTAGTTCGACATTACAGAACTACAAACGCTGGGGGAGGAGTATACTTTTTTAATGTCATCGGTTCAAGGCAGAGATTAAGTACTCTCGCAGTTTCTCCGACGATCACAATTTATGACAATCAAGTTAGCCAGGTCACCACCGCAAAATCATTTGGAGTGACCATCGATAAAAAGCTCTATTGGAGCAGTCACATCGATAAACTAACAAAGAAAGTCGCTTCTGGCATTGGGGCTATAAAACGAATAAGGCACCTTGTCTCTCAAGCGACTTTGCTGCTAATATATCAAGCTCTGATTCAGCCACATTTTGACTATTGTAATATTGTTTGGGGAGACTGCGTGACAACTTTGCAGAACAAGGTACAGAAACTACAAAACGGAGCAGCCCGTGTTTTAACTTATTCAAATTATGACGCCGATGCTGGTTACTTGCTTAAGCTCTTGAGATGGAAAAACCTAGCTTCCCAGCAGCAAATACAAAGAGCCACAATGGTCTATAAGTCTCTGCATGGTTTAGCTCCAGATTATTTATGTTCTAAATTTGAAAGGCGAGAAACTGCGTATAACCTATGGGACCCTGAGAATAAGCTTAATGTTCCTTTGCCGCGCACAAACTATTACAAAAGTAGCTTTCGTTATAGTGGCACCACTCTTTGGAACAGACTTCCTCGTGACATGAGACAAGCAAAATCCCTCGGGTTATTTAAGCGTTTAATTAGGGAAGACGTTCAGGCGCAGCATTCGTGGAAAGCACCTTTAGTTAGGTTTGTGCTTTAAGTATAGTTTTTGTAGTATCTTATCCATTTAATGCATGTTTATATATTTGAATGTTTTTATGGCCGATGAATTGTCCATGGATAAATAAATATTATCTATCTATCTATCTATCTATCTATCTAGACAAATCATACATGACATTTTCCAAAGTTTAATCAATCGGTCCTCTGTATCAAATAGCTTCATTGTACTCAACAACTTTATCTGTAGATGCTTCAAACTCGTCTTATCTTGTAAAAAAAAAAAGCTTGGACCTCTAACGAGCCTACATATAACATGCAATCTATCTGAACCTTTTTACTACAGCACACTGATTTAATTTCAGAAACGTGACATGAACCTTTTAAGTATACAGAGTTCATTTTCATTAACTGATTATATGTCGATAGTCTAACTGGTTGATATTTTAAAGGCACACAGTTTCTCTCTTTTTCACGCTGTTGGTCCCATCTGATTATTCCTTAATACCTTCTGGCCTATCCTTTAAAGCCAAAGTGAGTCGAGAAGTTGGGAAAAACTTCTTAAAATACTTCATAAACCAGCCGAAGAATGTTTGGTACTTTCTACCAAACTTAGCACCAGTCAGCTCACCGATGAAGTTCCCTGTTAATTCGGGCGTCAAAACTCAGAGTGCTTTGTTCTCCATTTAGTTTTACTTTTTTTAAGTATGCGTTTGGTTTTTCTTTCAAATTATTCAAATAAGCCATTTTTGTGACTCCGAGATGCTGAATGTTAGTCAGTATTTTGGTAATCTGTTGGCCTGGTAACCATATCTGTCAGTTGTGAAATCGTGTAAGGCTGTTCTCGAGAGAAGCCGGGAAGCGAGCATTCTTGGAAGTTCAATATATGGTCAATATCATCTTTTACCTTTTGTTGACAAACTTATCAGTCAGTCGTTTATTAAACAACGCTGGTATCGAGAAAAAGACGCGAGGATTCTTGGAAAAAGAACAAACATCTTACAACAAATTATCTCACAAAGATTCGTCGAAAAATGTCTCGGAATAAGTTTGGAAACTGTCCAAACCCCGTTAAAAACTATTTCTTTTTGGTGACGAGCGAAAGTAGTTAGTGTTACTGATATCGAGAACAATATATTACTTTTTGATAATCTGTGGGATATTGTTATTAACCTTATTTTTGTCAGTCGTTATCAAACAACGCGGTCATCGAGAAAGAGACGCGAGGTTCTTGGAATCTTACTTCGCTTTTAAAGTACTCTTAGTTCTTCTTTTAAATTGTACAAACAGGCTATTTGACCTAGTTTTTTCTTTTAAATTATACAAACAGGCTATTTTTGTGACCATAAGAAGCTGAGTTTTGGTCAATATTTTGGTCATCTTTTACCTTTTGTTGACAAACTTATCAGTCAGTCGTTTATTAAACAACGCTGGTATCGAGAAAAAGACGCGAGGATTCTTGGAAAAAGAACAAACATCTTACAACAAATTATCTCACAAAGATTCGTCGAAAAATGTCTCGGAATAAGTTTGGAAACTGTCCAAACCCCGTTAAAAACTATTTCTTTTTGGTGACAAGCGAAAGTAGTTCGTGTTACTGATATCGATAACAATATATTACTCCATTTTGGCCTGCAAAATCGGCTCGAACTTCTTCAAGCGTGGATCGCGTATCGTATTCTAATAAAGCTGCTATTTTAACCAGTGTTGTTTAATTCGAAACGGCGACAACTAGTGAAGACCTGAACAAATATAAACCGAATTTTTCGACGTATAGAGGGATACTAAAGAATACACGACAGACGCCATTTGCTTGTGAGACTCTCGTGACGCGTTGCATAGCTTATCTTTGCAGAATTTCTTTAGCCACGCTGAATGCTTGTGATGTACTCTTCTATTAGATGTTGATCGGCAAATCAGTTGCTCAAATAAATTAATTCAACTAACTTACCTTGAAAGATAATGCAAATTCTCGTTTATTCTCGTATTTGCGGGTTTCAGTCTCAAAGTCTTACGTGAAGATGTTTGACAACCACACTGGTATCTCAGACGGTCTCGAAGAGGGCTGTGTGAGTTACCTTAACGAAGCGGTGCATTATAATTCGTAACACGAGAAACTAATACACAGGCTCCGCAGTTAACGCGGTCAGCAGTTGACAAAACACTTCGAAGGCGAAGAACGGGAAAGAGGTCTGGGAAGGCATAACTGTTGTGATTGAATTTGACGCTTGCACAATCATTGCACTGCATCTTCTATTTTCTTTCTTTTTGTCCTATGGTATTTTCGACTCGATAAACAGTTTTTCAGCAAGTTTTGGAGACAATTAATAGTACTATGGTCATTGTAGGGATGGATACAAAAATGACGATTCTATCATCATGGTCTATAAGGAAAAGTAATTTTCTATTCCATCTTGCCTCCACAAGGCTTTACTTTTCGTATCGGCTTTAGTTTCTATATGAGTTGTTGCGGGGCAAAGGATAACAGCAAACATTCCGGGAAAAGGCTAAGAGAAAAATGAACACTGAAAACATTAAACGCTCTCGTGAGCGCTACTTGCAGTCACGTTCTTGTACTTGTGTCTTGATTATATCACGTTGTACGCATTCAATGTCTCACGTGTGCTATAAGTGTGAGTCAGTGATAACAAAAATCACCCGGGAGACTTGACAAATTCATACGTCAAGTTCTACTATAAGGTCATCCCAACCCAAAGGTGTGTAATTCTTCCGGTCAAAGATCATGCTAAGAACTGTTAGAGCAGCCAAAATACAACGAACTTTAATACATGTCTCTTTTATCTCATGCTAAACTTGTTGTTTGTTTGTTTTTGCTTATTTTTAGTACATGTAAAGACCGTGGAAGGTATGGTTTGACTCTAGTTGAAGTAAGAGGGGGGGGGGAGGAATGGGAGGATTTTAGGAGGAACACAAACTTTTAAGAGGGAACGGAGGGGGTATCAGTCTTTCCTTGAAAACTATGAAGGGGGACTATAGACAATTGCCTGTTGATGAGGGGGGTTCATTAAAACCCTACAGAGCCTATGGGGAGGGGGGATAAAATCAGGAAAATTTTATTATGACACAACCAAAATCCTCCCTTCCCCCCAGTCCCCCCAGCGATAAATAATGTTCTAGAAGCTAGAAGCTTGATAGGAAACAGGCACAAGTAGGCACAGAGAATACATAGATTCAAGCGGGCTTTGTTTGCTCTTCAGAACTGTATAATGAGGTGATTAAACAACAAAGGACTCGGAGAAGGCTTTCTCCCATTAAAGTTCACAAACGCTTGGTAAATACTCTTGTCCATCTTTTCTCGTAACATTCAGGTACGGAAACAAAAACTCTATAATCATTTTCTTCTGATGGGGTTATGGCTGTTATTGATAACACAAATTAAAGACAAATCACGAATTACATTGTTCATAGTTTAATAAATCGGTCTTCTTTATCAAATGGCTTTATTGCTTTGCTATTTGTTTATGTGATATTCATGGCTTCAAGCCAGCTTGACCTTGTGTTTCAAAGAAAATAATTTCGCCATACTGAATAATTTGGTCTGCAAAATCTGAAGCTCAAAAAGTGACAACAGGAGACCCGATCGAAGTAATTCGTCGTATATAAAGATTGAAAGATTCACATCACTCAAAGCTTCTACCCTTCAGTTCGACTATGAATATTATCTCAGAGTAATTTGATTATATTTCACTGTGCGTGAGTACTGATCGAATTTTCGTGTACTTTCTGCCTCGACTATCATAGTAGCAGTTTATAAATTTGAGCAAGTACTGAAACATTTTCGTTCACTAAACCCGCGTTGATAAGAAGGACAACCTTTGTCAAAGAGGGTTTTCCGTAGCTTTACGACATAAGTATAGTGCAAGGTCATTGCAGAATCAAAGCCAGTGGAAACAAAATTAGTATTCCACGAAAGATCAACATGTGCTTATTCTCGGAAATCGTACCAAGTATGGCATTTCAAAAGAGATTCATATCCACTATTAACATTTCCGTTGAGCGTGTTCACTGCATTTAAGTGAAGCATGCAATCAAATACTCGAATTGTATGTGGTTTACAGCTTGATAGGCATGCTTTGTGTATATCATTAGCGCGTCGGTTAGGGATCAAGTGAGTGGTTTACCCTGGAGGGTTGACTACACAGTTGCACAGTTGTCTGCTACGAAATCTTCCGTGGGCTGTTTTATCTTGCCAGTCGTACCGGAGCCCTCTGCCGATTGTATTCGCTTTTCGTAGGTGATTATACTTCTAAGGATGTGTAATTTATCTAAGATTTCATTTATGCCGTGGTTTCAATCGCTGTTATTCGAATATAAGTCTTCAGCGTCGTCCGTAGTCGCGGAATATAAAAGAGTGGAGGTAAACATCCTGCTAGTTGCAGTGTGTAGTACTTTCAGTATTGTAAAACTAGTCTTCGGTTCTTTCTTCAATAAAACACGTTGATGACTGCTGGTCGTTAAACTGAGTGATACTTGGAAGGTATTGTCATGCCAGTCGGCGTTCGGGCTTTGTTATCTGACTTTGAAATGGTATACGAAAATACTACTGATTCTACACTGATTTGACGCCGATTGGACGTGAATGATCACGTTATTCGATCATTTACCATTTTGAAAATGCTGTGTCCAACACGAAGTGACTGAAGCTTTCAGGAGGAAGGGGAAGGGGGGAAAAAGACTGGGAGTTGGCCACAGCCTCCCACTTTTTGTACTACGTTCTCCTCCCGTACTTTTGTGTTCCTCTGCCTCCCGACTCCCGCCCTCCATTGTATTACCCCCGCCTTCAGGTTTAATAGGCAGCTAAAACCATACATCAAGCTTTCAGTTCAACAATGCGTAAACACCTTGATTGCATACTTGATTAAATTTGATGCAGCTTAGAATTAGTGTCTAGCGGGGGGAGGGACTGAGAGTTGGTCACAGCCTCCCACTCACGTACTACGTTCTCTCGCCTCCTGTACTTTTGTGTTCCTCTGCCTCCCGACTCCCGCCTTCCATTGTATTTCCCCCGCCGTCAGGTCTATAGGCGGCTTAAAACCATAAATCAAGGAAACGATATCAAAAAAAAATCCTACACGATCGTGAACATGAAGACAAGAAATCCCACGTGATTGCGGTTAAGGACCGATATGAAAGACGAGAAATCCTACACGATTGTGGACATATGAAAATTGCCTATCAATGAGTGGGATTCATTAGAACCCTACAAAGCCTTTGTGGGGGGATCAGATAAATTCTATCATGACACAACGAAAATCCTTCTTTCCTCTCATCCCCTCGGGCGATAAGTAATGGTCGGTCTCACAGAAGCTAGAAGCATGATAGGAAACAGGCACAAGTTGGCACATAGAATAAACAGATTCAATCGGGCCTTGTTTGCTCTTCAGAACTGCATAATGAGGAAATTAAACAACGAAGTACTCTGACAAGGCTTTCTCCTATCAAAGTTCACAAACACCTGGTGAATACTTTCACTTTCCTGTAAAATTCAGGCACGGAGACAGAAACTCTATAATCCTTTCCTTTTGATGGTGTTACTAAAAACACTAATTAAAGACAAATCACAAATGACATTTTCCAAAGTTTAATGAATCGGTCTTCTAAATCTGAATCAAATAGCTTCATTGTACTCAGCAACTTTATATGCAGATGCTTGAAACTCGGCTTATCTTGTAACAAAAAAACGCTTGGACCTCTAACGATCCTACATATAACATGCAACCTATCCGACCCTTTTTTCTACAGTGCATTTGTTTTCAGAAATATGGCATGAACCTTTTAAGTATACAAAGTTCATTCTCGTTGATAGATTATATGTTCAAAATCTAAGTGGTTGATATTCTCAATGGCACACGGTTTACCTCTTTTCACTCTTTTGGTGATCATTCCTTCTTGCTCTCTGGCCTATCCTTTAAAGCTAAAGTGGGTCGAGAAGTTGGGAAAAACTTCTTAAAATACTTCGTAAACCAGCCGAAGAATGTTTGGTACTTTCTACCAAACTTAGCACCGGTCAGCGCACCGATGAGGTTCCCTGTTACATCGCCAAACATGTCCTTAAAAAGGCCTTCAGAGCACGTTTCGTCCACCTTGATGGAGGGGCCTGACACCTTTGCACCTTGACCAGGTGATGTGGGACACTCTTCTTCAGGTTCATCGAACGTCTCAGTTTTCTTCAAACAGCGGCTCAACTCTTTGTCAAAGGCGTTCTCTTTCAATTTTGCTCTGAATTCTGCAATTGCATTATTTTCTTCGATGGATAATTTCTGGCTAAGATTGACAACGTTGCCATCCTCCCTTACTTTGCTTTCTTCGTTTCCCTCACCAATGGTGGAGGAAAATAAAATACGATCGACATTTGCCATCAGGAAAGCAGCTTTTGCGTTCCTGTTGATACGTTTGAAAGCTGCGATCCAAAATGCTGTCAACCAGTCTTCTCTATCTGGAAGTCTTGGGTCATCCAACTCTCCGGCTGGCGTAAATGGCAGATTAGTCACTGTCATTTCAGCTACTCCTATATCAAACAAATGTTTCTTTATCGTTCTCTTGAAAGCTAAGAAGCGGTCATTGAAAACGGTTACTTCAGGTACGTCAGCCGTCTTCTTGGTTGGAGATAGAGGGACTTCGTTGGCGAAGGTTAAAACCACCAGAGCATGTTCCCAAAGTTTCTCCCCCAAGGCTTCTGTAAGCTTCTTTATCGTTTCCAAGTCGTCGGTGCGGAATCGCTTAGTGGTCATCTCAATGCAGTACAGAAACAGGTCGAAGTGGGTTACTTTCTCCTTGATTTTACGCAGATATTCTTCATCATTGCCGGTTGCATCTGCAAGTCCTGGAGTGTCGAACACTGTGATAGTCACGCCGTTTTTGACAACCTCGTAAGCATTTACCTAAAGGACATAAAACAGGAAATTAATACTACATTTAACTCTAACAGAGATTTCATTATGATATGTCTTGGTATGTTACCTCAGTTGCGGGAGAAAATTACATGAAAACGTTTTATTCGTAGGAAAGCCCTGTCTGTCTAAGAGACCTTGGAAACTGGTTTTTTCTTATTCTTCGAGTAATTTTTTACCTAATACCTATAGAAACATTCCATAATTCTTTCTTGATTTCAAGTATCAAAGATGGGACTTTCCGGAAGAAAATGGGTACAGATGGAATTTAGACAAGCCGAGAAGGACGCGAAATATTATTCCTTTTCCTATCTACAAGTAATACACAGTAACCCATCAAGCCGATAGAGTCTGGACTTACGACTGTACGGGCGTCCGTACAAGGCGCTAGTTTTAGCATGCGCGCCAACTGTACTGCGGGCACTATCTTGGCCATTACGTAATGGAAGGGCGAAGGAGAAGGTAATTCGCAGGCACGATTGCGTGCGTAACTTGGATACCCCATTAGTGTGCGCTAGGAGACACCAGCAGATGACAATGAAGTGCTCATATTCGAGTACTTTAGTGCAGTGCACCGGGGACACACGGTTAGGCACCACACGAGGGCTTCACGTGGGCAGAGCAACAATACCGGCAGAGCTTTGTCAACCAAAGGAAATTGTTCTAATTCAAGTGAGTGGAGAGAGAGTTTTGAGTGAAAATAAACTGAAGAGAAAGAGACAAAGCGATCAAAGAAGGCAAGAAGTAATAGGCGGAAAGAGATTCGAGAAAAACGCACATGAAAGATAGAAAGGACGCCAAAATGGGCAGAATACGGCGAGAGGAAAGCAAAAGAAGACAAGAAAAGGCATCAGTAAAAAGGCGAATATCTTTACAGAGACGCTCCTGAAAACAGACTGAAAAGAGGTCATCAACAAAACGGACTACAAAGAATCCGAGAAAGAAGAGGAGGTAAGTCATGTCTTATCTAGGTTTTCTCTTACTCTAAGGACCAGAAAAATTCAGACCTTTTTTCAACAGTCGTCGTTTGATACTAGTTCAGTTTATGATTCAAATCACGTCTCGGCCTTCATCACCTAAAAATCCTCGCGCCGGTTCATCTCTTGAATCACATTTCAAAGTGTTCGAATTCATCAAGTTATTTCTTATCCAATCCTTTGGAGACGTGGTGTTAAGGGAAAGGAAGTTATCTTACGGATTTTGTTTTGCCCAGAGTTTTCAAATGATAGCGAACGGCGTGAGCAAGTTTTTTACCTCTTTCTCTCTTCAGTTAGCTATAGCAAGATTTACTCTATTCATTTTTTAAAAAATCGCGCTTTGTCGAAGTTTTGTTTTACCCGAAAAACGAATTATTGGCCTTTCCTAAAGTTGATACATAATGAGATTGAGTCAGCGATGTTCATGTTTACATTAAGTATGCGCGGTAATTTGATTTTGACTATATTATCATGTGAGAACCCGTCAAACATCTGACAATTAAATTACTGAGAGCAAATGTGCGGTGCGATCAAACTCACGGGCCAACTGGAGTTAGTCCTTCTGCGGGATGACTGAATTTCATTGTTTGGTCATGGTACTTTTCAGTGCTATGTTTTCATGCTCTCTACTCGATTCGTTCGAACTTCAGAAAATGGTTTGTCTCACAATACATGAAGCCACTTTCCCTTTGCTCACCATCTCGAGGCGTACTAAATGCTCGGGTTATGATGAGCATGCATGCTGTAAACATATCAGGTCTGCGGTTATAGGTCTTACGCATGCGTTATGCAGGGACACATGGCAGGCTCGACGTTGTGTGGTTATCGTTCTTGTTTTGAGGAATTCTGGTTGTACCAATGTTTACAATAAAAGTAAGTTGACAGTAACTGAGGCTCACACAATCACATTACACATGCGATACGATAATGTTCTCCTAATGCTAGAAACTGAAGAACCGATCTCTAAAATTGATTGTCGTCACTTTTTGCAAGAAGCGTCCGAGCTGTGATCATGTAATTAAACGGGGTTCTGGCAACTGGAGAGCACGCTGGTAAGCACATGCATATGGTTGGCGTAAATAATTGCTACAGTTTTCGAATTCAAGAGCAGTTTTTAGGAGTCCGTTTCTGTAACCTTCCTGGATATTTTCTGCTGAATTCATTGAGGTACAATCTCGGAATTTCATAAGTGCTAATGAACGATAAATTCGTATCGGCTCTATAATTTTGGGAAGTTCTGTTAACACGTTTTCCACAATTCGTGAACCATTTCTCTAACCTGCCTAGATGTTTTCCCTTGAATTAATTGAGTCAAACCCAAGGAATTTCATCAGTAATTAAGAACGATTAATACGTATATGTAGCACAAGTCAAGCACATTTTAAACTTTCCATTCGATTTCAGGGAACTATACTTCATTGCCTCTCGATAAATTGGCATAGCATACTTTATTAATTATTTTATTATTTTGTAGCTCCAAAAGGCCGGCTTATACCCCTGGAGGTACTGAACTTGATATACTTGATACACAAGGCGCCCTTAAGGAGGAAGGTTAGAATAAAATTTTTATGACAGTATATTACACCCAGTTTCTAAATGTCGATAATTGCTTAAAAAAAATTCTTATTATAGCTGTATTCAGAAGCATAGATATGTAGGTAATATGCTTCTGCTCTATTTGATGGTAACAATTTCTTTTTGTGTAACATATATCTACTCCCTTAATTTCCTCCTTAATCTGCCTGCAGATATTTAAATTTTTTATTTTAATTCAAGTGTGAGAAGATAAATACTGAATATCAGTATCCGTACAGAATTCAGGTGAGAACATCAGTAAATTAATTAATGTTATATGCTTCTTCTGAATCTTTAATTTTATTGCCCTGGTTTTTTTTCACAAAGCCTCTTTTATATCTCTGTGAGCCAGCTAATAATTATAATTTCACTGAACTGATATGCCATATTTCAGTAGTTTTTGTAAATTCAGCTTTGAGTTTTTGGCATTTACTATTTTAAAATTCAGGAATGGCATTCCCTTTTCATCCTTGTAAAGAGATGTTACATATTTCTTTAACTAAAATCTGAATCATGAAGTCAACTTAATTTCAATGAGTTTGAAACTATATACCACATAAGAACACTTTACTGGAGCATAATGTTATATTTCTTCTTCTTTCTGGTACATATGATTACTGAGTGTCTTAGCCCTTTAACTCCCAAGATTTCATTAGTAATTCTCCATACTATCTGCCCTACAATATTTGTCACTAACATAACATTAATTATTAATGTGATGCTAGTTCTGAGAATTTGGAATTGGATCAACCAGTAATCCCCTAATTGATATTTTTCTTTATTCTCATTACTTGTCTGCTTCTTACTGTACTGATAGTGTGAGGAGAAAATTCTGTCTAAGTCACTTAAAATATTCTTATGCTTTCAAATGTAACAAAAAAATGTGATGAGAATCTGATGTTATGAAATACTTACAGTGGAAAAACCTGTTGCTGGTAGCTTATCTTCAGTGTTTAAATGTTCATGGAAAATGCTTTTCTGTAAAAATGGGGATACAGAAATTTTCAAAGCTGATAGAAATAAGTTGTTGGCAAGTAATGAAAAGTAAATTGACAATTATACCTTAATGCTTCACATGCTTCACTCATACATGTCAGTTGTGTGTACCCACCATTGTAGAGGTGTCTTTAAAAAGATTTTTTGGTGTGACTGTTGTTCTTTGTTGATATTTGGAGCCATGCAGACAAGTGATGCAAATAAAGAAAGAATATATCAATTATGGGATTACTAATTGATCTGATACCAAATTCTCCACACTAACATAATGAGAATCATTTGGCAGACGATCAGGAGAATTAACCTAGAGATCTTGGGAGTTAAAGGGTTAAGCACTGAACTTCAATTTTTTGTACACATGGCACCGTCCAATAAAGGGGGAAGAGTAGAAGACCATAGAATGATGTTTAATATGCACTTTCACTTACCACAATCATTTATTCAAGCAATACTCTACATAGATAAAACTGATTGCATGATGTCTTAAACCCTTTACACCCTAACATCAGTGCATAGTCTCCATACTGTACTCTATACATTTTATAATTAATGTGCTGGCAAGGAGAATTTTTTTAACAATCAAGATGTTCTTCAGTTTATTATCATTCTTTTATTCTCATGACCTTAATGCTTGATTCAGGGGTGATATTGAAAAGAGAAATTAGATGTTAGTCACTCTCAGGGATTAAAGTGTTATTAACTGTACACTTTTCATATGCCCCTCACATTTGTGATTGTTAGGAAAGCAAACAAATGAATAAACAGAAGACAGTGAAATGATGGAAACTGTAAACTTTACCAAAAGATAAAAAATATCACAGAATACTTAAGAAGGGAAGCTTGAATTGTGTTAGCTAATTTCCTCTAATGCCCATGTTTTTAATCAAATAAAAGTTAATCAGTTGTAGAGTTTGTCTGTAATGTGTCAAATTACCAGTGTGGACTTGATTCTTCTCAGATATCAGCTGGTAAAAGATAGATACTAAAATAGATGACCATAAGAAAAAGTACACATTATAAAATATCACACTGAAGTGGTGGCATGATCGATTTGTGATATTTAGAATGACAGAAGAAGGAAAAACCCATTGAGCTTTTTCCTATTCACCAGTAAGTTAATTAGATTTTGGATTCTACATTCAAACTGGGTGAGATTAAATTTATTCATATCATGCTTCATTATGGTTTGTTTACCCAGAAAGCTTATTGTTATTGTAGCTTCACAGATGTTTTTGTTGCTGTCACAATTAACATTCATAACAAAGTTTCATTTAACATAGAATGTTTCAAGAACTTAATCTTCCTTTCTTTTCAATACCATTTACCATTTCTGGAGCACAATTAAAGGTAGCTGGTTATTAAATAAATTATAACTTTTGATTCAGGTAATTATTTGAATATGCAAATGTTTTCATATGTAACAGGATGATCAAGCTGAAGATAGCCTCAAAAAGGAGTGAACTCCACTGTTACAATTAGGTGACTAATTTGGAAACTTAAGCACTTGGTAGATACACCTTGGCTTGCAGTTCTGATGATTACAGTTTGCTGAGGTAATTGGAATGTTAGTTCCCATGCAGGAACCTTCCACATGACCTGTACGGTCATACACCATGAGATAACTTTAGAAAAATGCATTTGTGTCAGTAGAACTATTGTAAGTAGAGTACCATCTAGTGACAAAAATGAATGATTTCCTATAAGCATGAATGTTTAGGAGAAGTTAGGGTGGTAATTGGCCGTTTTTTTGCCAGGATGCATAGGGTCTGATGATTGTAATGTTTATCTTTTAGCTTTCAAACTTTCAACCTTGTAATAATTGTTACTGTTTACCATATCTATTTCCTTGTACCTTAAGCCCTCAAAAGTTGAAGCAGGTGAGTCAATAACCTGACTTCCTTTGTTTGGAATTGTGTGATTATATAATTTTGCTGTGTAAGTTACCACATTGTAACATGCAATATTATTATTTAGATTGCATTAAATACTCTTGCTCAAGCTTTCATTAATGTATGTGTTTCTTACATTGATATAAAGAATTGGTCACAAGATATGTGAGTTCTAAAGGGTGGGGATCTGGAAAAGCGAGGATCCTCCTTTAATTAGGACTGAAATTAATAGGGGATCCTTGATCCCTTATTAATTCATGTTTTTGCTATGACCTGCCTCCTCCCCTGCAATGTTTTAGGGCACATAAATGAAGAGAACATTTTTTGTATTTTGATGCATGAAAGTTAGTTAATTGGCATCAACATGATGCAAAAAGCAAGGATATAAATGCCTTAACTTATAAGTTAAAAACTTACACTAAGAGAGTTATGCAGACCACATCTTACTTTTTATCCTCCTCTGGATATCTATTCAAATAACATAGTCACTATCAGTCTCATTCTGTCACTTTCCCCCAAGCTTGTGGAGGATGATAGCAGGAGTATTTCTTTAAATGAAAAAAGGAAAGCCTGCTCTTTTACCAAAGATAGTTCTTTTGTGCATTATCAGTACAAACCTAATCTAATTTGTACATGAAGGTGATTGTTCCAGATAGGCTAACCTCATAAATTAGTTGTGAAAATTTCTTGAACCTGTCGTCATGTTAATGTTTGACTCAATTTTACCTCACTAAACTAGACTGAGTAAATAGAAACTTGAAATTTGTTTGTTCTCTTTTTGAGGTGTGCATAAAAATTTCGAAGACATTGTAGGCTCGAAATAGAGGTTTATAAGAAATCTGCATTTGTGTGTGTTTTGAACATATAAAACCAGGATTATGCCTACTTCAAATGACTTTACTATGTGCTGTACAGGTACAGGCAGGTGTTGTAAAAAAGTTTGCTTAGCTTTTTCATTAGTAAATATTCCTTTTTCTAAGAATCGTGTTTATCTGGCCCATGCTGAATTCTAATTCTTCAACCAAATTTTCTTTTCTTTTGAATATTCTCAGATCCCCTCATATCAGTAAATATTCATGTAATTTAAACAATTTCATGAAATCTTGCAGAAGTATGGCACATTATTTTTTTTCTCTGATCCTCCTAACATTTTATTGTGTGTAGGGATTGGTATTGGTTATAAAAGTATAGTCAAATAAAAGTTTTGTGCACAGTCTATACATTAAATTTATGTAATAAAATATTGTATCCTTCTTAAAACCAGTTTATTGGAATAAGAATGAGTTACCAAGCACAAGTATGGCTTTCACAATTATAGTTTCCAGGTTTGAAAAAAGGCACTGCCTACTAAAATCCTCAGTTCCTTCGCCCTGACAGCCCAACCTCATCAAAACATTGCCAACAGGAGTGATAAGCAAATAAATGATACAGACAAGAGAGCCTATTCCCACATACACTCTCCTCAATCCTGTTAGCGTATTATGGACATGTCATTTCAAACATGGTGTATACGCCACACATTTTCCATTTAATTTATAACAAATCATTTGAAATAGTGTTTAAAAGTTGTGGAATATGGTTGGGTTGAAATGTAATACAAAGACCTACCAGTAGATACTCAAATGAAAACCTTTTACATATCAATAAAGTTTATAGTTGCGTTTCATGTTAACATGTTGCAAAACTCCACCTTCCAGTAAATTCAATTATTTGCAAACATGAGAAAATACCATTTAAAACTTCTCAACGCCGTGTATATCCAGCCAGAGGACAGTCATTGAACAAGAATAGCCAAAAGAGAAAAGGTTTAGAAAAATAAAAGTTCAAACACGAGTTGGAAATTACTTTTCTTTTAAATTTTCTACGCTATAAACAGAGGAGGTTGAAACGTTAGGGAAAAACGTTGGGGCAAGCAGTCGTACCTGGCAACTTCAAGAGAAGATTTAAGAGAAGCCCATACGATTCTGGCGCACTGTTTTACTGACTCACAGTGTTCTCAAGTGTACACTCTTCGGTCGACTAGTAATGTCTTAATTAACGCGAAGTAGTTTACTGTCGTTAATTTCTTTCAATTTCGACTCATTTTCCCGCACCGAAATTATAAGTCACGTTCAATAGAATATAATTTCAACTGACGCTGACATCATAGACTTTACCTGAAGACGAAAACATTCCCTATCTTCGAAAATTTTATCAAAAATCAGAAGCAACAACAAAGGTTCTCAGTTGCTTGAAGACACCGCTCACTAACATGCTATGCGTGTTGATCGCTTTGCAATTTGTGAGAACGTCGTCCCCAGTTTCCAGACCTCGTCAACTCTTCCCTCTCCACCTCCCGGACTGGTCCCTAAATCCCCTTGAGGAGACTCTTCCACAGCCAGTGCTGAAGAGTTTTGTTACAGTTTTAATTATAGTGAAGGGCTGGAAAATAAACTAACAGTAACTCCACTTTTAGGCTTGGCTTAATCTATATATTAGTTTAAAAGGTAAAGTAAATGTCAATATTAAAGTGGCTTACGTCGTTAGTTTGTGGGTTGATGTCAAATCCTTCTACCGCAAGGCTTTCTCCAATGAGTGCATTTGTCAAATAAGACTTGCCAACTCCTGTCTTGCCACTTAGAAGGATATTAGCTGTCTGGCCACCGGAACTGACAAACTGTTCGATCTGATACTCCAAGTTTTTTGCACCAAATATAATCTGACAAACTTCGGGGGTCCCTTCCTGTGCCATTCTTGATAACAAAGTCTGAAATAAAATAATATTTATTTTTGTAAAGAGGAAGAAAACAAATCATGTATAAATGGACCAATCCATGATAGATTGAGAAGTAGTAAGAAAAATTTAGTAAGCATTACATCGGTTACCAGAGGACACCTTTAAATATTATTTTCGCTTTGCGATTTGTTTATGTGATATATTCATGGCTTCAAGCTCGCTTGACCTTGTGTTTCAAAGAGAATAATTTCGCCATATGGAATGATTTGGTTGTCTGCAAAATCTGAAGCTCGAAAAGTGAAAATATGAGACCTGATCCATATAATTCGTCGTACATAAATATTGAACGATTCACATCACTCAAAGCTTCTACCCTTCAGTTCGACTATGAATATTATCACATAGCAAATTGAATGTATTTCACGGTGCGTGAGTACTGATTGAATTTTCATGTACTTTCTGCTTCGACTATCATTATAGCAGTTTATAACTTTGAGCAAGCACTGAAACATTTACGTTCACTTAACCCACTTTGATAATAAGGCCCACTTTTATCAAAAAGGGTTTTCCGTAGCTTTACGACGAAACTTTATTCCAAAGCCATTGCAGAATCAAAACCAGTGGAAACAAAAGAAGTATTCAACTAAAGATCAACGTGCATCACTTACCCTCGGAAATCGCACCAAGTATGGCACTTCGAAGGAGATTCATATCTACTACTAAACATTTCCGTTGAGCGTGTTTACTACATTTAAGAGAAGAATGCAATCAAATACTCGAACTGTGTGTGGTTTGCGGCTAAGCAGGCATGATTTGTGTATATTATAAGTGATTCGGTTAAAGATCAACTGTGTGGTTTACCCCGGAGGGTAAATTGCATATTTGCAGAGCTTTCCTTTGCTAAATCTTCCATGGGCTGTTTTATCTTGTCAATCGTACTGGAACCCTCCACCGATTGTATTCGCTTTTCGTACATGATTATACTGCTAAGGATGTGTAACTAAGCTAAGATTTTATATATGCCGTGATTTCAACCACTGTTATTCCAGTATAAGTCTTCAGCGTCGTCCGAAATCGCGGAATGTAAAAGAGTGAAGGTAAACATCCTGCTAGTTGCAGTGTGTGGCACTTTCAGTATTGTAAAACTAGTCTTCTGCTCTTTCTTTTAGGAAACACGTTGATGACTGGCTGCCGTTTAATTGGTTATACTCGAAAGGTTTCCCATGCTAGTCGGAGTTCGGGCTTTATTATCTGATTTTCAAATGGTATACGAAAATACTACTGATTTTACGCTGATTTAACGCCGATTGGATGAAAATGATCACGTTACTCGGTCACTTACCGTTTTGAAACTGCTGTGGCCAACGCGAAGTGATTGAAGCTTTCAGTTCGACAGATGCGTTAACGCCTTGATTCCATGCACGGTTGAATTCGTTGCAGCTTAGAATTAGTGTCGGGGGGGGGGGGGGGAGGGAAGGGGAAGGGGGGGAAAGAGACTGAGGGTTGGGCAAAGCCTCCCGTACTTTTGTGTTGCTCTGCCTCCCGCTCCCGTACTTTTGTGTTGCTCTGCCTCCCGAATCCCGCCCTTTATTTTATTACCCCCGCCTTCGGGTGAATAGGCAGCTAAAACCATACATCAACGAAACGATATAAAATAAAAGAAATCCTATACGATTGTGGACATACAGCGATAGTAAAGTATCAGTACTCTGCAGAGCCTTTCGGGGGAGGGGGAGAACTCTCTTATGACACAACCAAAATCCTCCCATTTCGCTATTCCGCCCCAGGCGATAAATAATGGTCGGTCTCATAGAGATTAGAAGCTTGATAGTAAACACGCGCAAGTAGGGACAGAGAATAAACAGATTCAAGCTGGCCTTGTCTGCTCTTCAGAACTGTATAATGAGGACATTAAACAAAGAAGGATTCGGACCAGGCTTTCTCCTTTCAAAGTTCACACACGCCTGGTAAATACTTTTGTCCGTCTCTTCTGGTAAAATTCAGGCACGGAAATAAAAACTCTAATCCTTTCCTTTTGATGGTGTTACTAAGAACACCAATTAAAGACAAATCACAAATGAAATTTTTCAAAGTTTAATTCATCGGTCCTCTGAATCAAATCGCTTCATTGTACTCAACAACTTTATATGCAGATGCTTGAAACTCGTCTTATCTTGTAACAAAAAATCGCTTGGACCTCTAGCGAGCCTACATATAACATGCAATCTATCTGAACCTTTATTCTACAGCACGTTTGATTTCCGAATCGTAGCATGAACCTTTTAAGGATACAGAGTTCATTCTTGTTAATAGATTATACGTTCATAGTCTAACTGGCTGATATTTTTAATGGCACACAGTTTTTCTTTTTCACCCTTTAGGTCACCATCTAATCATTTCTACACGCCTTCTGGTCACACCTTTGAAGCTAAAATGGGTCAGGAAGTTGGGTAAGACTTCTTAAAGTACTTTGTTAGTCGGCCGAAGAATGTTTGGTACTTTCTATCAAACTTATCACCGGCCAGCTCATCGACGAATTGCACTGGTACATCGCCCAACATCTCCTTAATGAGTTCTTCAGAGTACGTTTCATCCACATTGATGGAGGGACCTGACACCTTTGCATCTTGGCCAGTTGATGTAAGGCACTCCTCTTCAGGTTCATCAAATGTCTCAGTTTTCTCCAAACAGCCGCTCAATCTTTTGTCAAAGTCGCTCTTTTTCAATTTTGCTCTGAATTCTTTCATTGCATTACTTTCTTCCATGGATACGTTACTGGACTGGCCAAGATTGACAACATTGCCATCTTTCCTTACTCTGCTTTCTTCGTTTCCCTCACCAAAGGTGGAAGAAAGTAAAATACGGTCGACATTTGCCATTAGGAAAGCAGCTTTTGCGTTCCTGTTGATACGTTTGAAAGCTGCGATCCAAAATGCTGTTAACCAGTCTTCTCTATCTGGAAGTCTTGGATCATCCAACTCCCCGGCTGGCGTAAATGGCAGATTAGTCACTGTTATCTCAGGTACTCCGATAGCAACCAAATGTTTGTTTATGGCTTTCTTGAAAGCTAAAAAGCGGTTATTGAAAAAGGTTACTTCAGATACGTTATCTTTCTTTTTGGCTGGCAATAGTGAGACTTCGTTGGCAAAGGTTAAAACCACCAGAGCATGTTCCCAAAGTTTCTCCCCCAAGGCTTCTGTAAGCTTCTTTATTGTTTCCAAGTCGTCGGTGCGGAATCTCCGACTGGTCATCTCAGTGCAAAACAGAAACAGGTCGAAGTGGGTTACTTTCTCATTGATTTTCCGCAAGTATTCTTCATCATTGCCGGTTGCGTCTGCAAGTCCTGGAGTGTCGAAAACTGTGATACTTACACCGTTTTTGACAACCTCGAAAGCAGTTACCTGAGGGACATGAAACAGATGATTAATACAACAATCAATTCTAACAATGATTTCATTATGATATGTCTTGGTATGTTACCTCAGTTGCAGGAGAAAAATGCATGAAAAAGTTTTATTCAAAGGAAAGCCCCGTCTGTACTAAGAGAGACTGGAAACTGGTTTTTTCGTATTCTTTGGATAACTTTCTACCTAATACCCATAAATGCATTCAATAATTTGTTCTTGATTTCGAGTATCAAAGATGGGACTCTTCGGAAGAAAATAAAAAAGCGGGAGTTTAGACATGCTGCTGCTGAGAAGGACGCGACACATTATTGCTTTTGCTATCTTCAAGTAATACACAGTAACCCGTTAATGAAATCACCTCTTAATAGTTTAAAAGGTTGAGTAACTGTCAATATCAAAGGAGCTTACGTTATCAGTTTGTGGGTCGATGTCATATCCTTCTACTGCAAGGCTTTCTCCAAGGAGCGCATTTGTCAAATAAGACTTGCCAACTCCTGTCTTTCCACTCAGGAGGATATTAACTGTCTGGCCACCGGAACTGACAAACTGGTTCAACTGATACTCCAAGTGTTTTTCACCAAATATAATCTGACTAACTTCAGATGCCGAGGAACCGGACCTTTTCTCTGGGGTCCCTTCCTGTGCCATTCTTGATAACAAAGTCTGAAATAAGATAATATTTATTAGTAAAAAGAGGAAGAAAACAAAGCAAGTGTAAATTGAACAAACCATGATAGATAAAAGAGTAATTAAAATAATTTAGTAAGCATTGTCAAAATAATAATACGCTGTTTCAGTTTCCTCGGCAAAAAGTGTATACATCAGTTACCAGAGGACACCTGTAAATATTTTTTTCGCTTTGCGATTTGTTTATGTGATATATTCATGGCTTCAAGCTAGCTTGACCTTGTGTTTGAAAGGGAATATTTTCGCCATATTGAATCATATGGTTGTCTACAAAATCTTAAATTCGAAAAGTGACAACATGAGACCCGATCCATATAATTCGTCGTATAAAAAGATTGAGCAATTCACTTCACTTAAAGCTTCTACCCTTCAGTTCGACTACGAATATTATCAAGGATCTAGAGCAAATTGAATATATTTTACGGTGCGTGAGTACTGATCAAATATTCATGTACTTTCTGCTTCGAATATCATAGTAACAGTTTATAACTTTGAGCAAGCGCTGAAACATTTTCGTTCACTTAACCCACTTTGATAAAAAGGCCCCCTTTTGTCAAAGAGAGTTTTTTGTAGCTTTACGACGTAACTTTATTCCAAAACCATTGCAGAATCAAAACCAGTGGAAACGAAAGAATTATTCAACAAAAGATCAACATGCATCACTTATTCTCGGAAATCGTACCAAGCATGGCACTTCAAAGGAGAGTCATATATATTCTATTAAACATTTCCGTCGAGCGTGTTCACTACATTTAAGAGAAGAATGCAATCAAATACTCGAATTGTATGTGGTTTGCACCTTAGTAGGCATACTTTGTGTATATTATGTGCGTCGGCTAGGGATCAACGATGTGGTTTACCCTGGAGGGTAAATAACACAGTTGCTCAGTTGTCTGCTACTAAATCTTCCATAGGCTGTTTTATCTTGCCAATCGTACTGGGAGCCTCCGCCGATTGTATTCGCTTTTCGCATGTAATTTGGCTAATATTTCATTTATACCGTGATTTCAACCACTCTTATTCGAATATAAGTCTTCAGCGTCGTCCGTAATCGCGGAATATAAAAGAGTAAAGGTAAACATCCAGCTAGTTGCAGTGTGTAGTACTTTCAGTATTTCAAAACTAGTCTTCAGCTCTTTCTTTTAAAAAGGAAACACTTTGTTGGCTGGTTGCCGTTAAAGTGGGTAATACTCGGAAAGTTTTGTCATGCCAGTAGTAGTTCGTGCTTTGTTATCTGATTTTCAAATGATATACGAAAAGACTACTGATTCTACGCTTATTTAACGCTGATCGGACGAATATGATCACGTTGTTCGATCACTTACCGTTTGAAAATGCTGTGTCCAACACGAAGTGATTGAAGCTTTCAGTTCAACAAATGCGTTAACGCCTTGATTGCATGCATGGTTGAATTCGATACAGCTTAGAATTAGTGTCTAGCGGGGGAGGGGGGGGAGGGAGAAGGGGGGGAAGAGACCGGGGAGAAGGGGAGGAAGAGACCGGGAGTTGGTCACAGCCTCCCACCTCTTGTACCGCGTTCTTCCGCCTTCCATTCTTTTGTGTTCCTCTGCCCCACGACTCCCGCCCTACATTGTATTACCCCGCCTTCAGGTTAATAGGCAGCGAAAACCATACATGAAGGAAACGATATAAAATACAAGAAATCTTCCACGATTGTGGACATGCAGCGATATGAAAGACAAGAAATCCTACACGATTGTGATTATACACCGATATGAAAGACAAGAAGTCCTACACGACTGTGGATATACACCGATATGAAAGACGAGACATCCTTCAAGATTGTGGATATATAGAGGGTTTGTGTCGATCGCTTTTAAAGGTCAGGTGGTATAAGACCATTAAAGGTGCAGTTTGACTCTAATTTGAATAAAAGGGAAGGGGGAGTGAGAGGATTTTATGGGAAACACAAAGTTTTCAGACGGAACGAAGGGGTATCAGTCTTTCCTTGGAAACTATTAAGAGGGGACTATTGATAATTGCCTGTCAATGAGGGGGGTTCATTAAAACCTTACAGAGCCTTTCGGGAGGGGTAAACTTTATTATGACACAATCAAAATCCTCCCGTCCCGCCATCCCCCCTGGCGATAAACAATGGTCCGTCTCATTACAAAGTTTAATGAATCAGTCCTCTGTATCAAATAGCTTCATTGTACTCAGCATCTTTTTCTGCAGATGCTTTAAGCTATAACGAGCCTATATTTCTCAAACGCGCAAACATATTTCTTAGTCGAAAGGATCGCTGCAGGAAACATGACTAGCTTTAATTCATTAGCTTCGCGGCACCGTTCTTAAAGAGACCGAAAGTTGAAGGCGGACAATCCTCTTGGCCCAAGACCATTCAGATGATGCACCTGATCTTCCATGAGAGCTTTAACAGGTGGCACAATAAATATAGTGAGTAGTTTCTTCTAGAAAAGAGAGGCGATCCATCCCTGGCGCGGCTTAATATATTGCCATAGCCAGTTGGTAACGAAAAGGAGACGACGTAACCTTCGAAAAACATATCTATAGCTTTCTGTTGTTCTTCTAGAAATGTCTCTATCTAAAAAGTCGCGCAAACTTGCCTTAAAATCTCGTATTTGATTTTAATCAATTCGGTCGTCAAAACTCAGAGTACTCTGTGTTTTGTTCTTTATATAGTTGACTTTAAAGTTGCGCTTAGTTTTACTTTCAAATTATTCAAGCAGGTTATTTTTGTGACCCTAAGATGTTCATTGTCAATATTTTGGTAATCCGTTGGCTTGGTAACTTTTATCTGTCAGTGGAATCTCCAGAAAAGCTGGGACGCGAGGATTCTTGGAACATCAGCTCGCTTTAAGAGTGCTCTTAGATTTTCTATCAAATTATAAAAAACAAGCTTAAATTTTTGTGACCCTATCAGCTAAGTACTATTCAATATTTTGGTGATCCGCCGGCTTTTGTCATTAACCTTATATTTTGTCAGTCGTTATCAACGCGGTTATCGAGAAAAGGTCGCAAGGACTTCGCTTTCAAAGTACTCTTATTTTTTCTTCTAAATTATGCAAACAGGCTATTTTTGTGACCATAACAGCTTAGTTTTGATCAATATTTTAGTCATCTGCTGCCTTTTGTTGGAAAACTTATCTGTCAGTCTTTAATTAAACAAAGCTGGTATGGACAATGGGACGCGAGGATTCTTGGAAAAAGCAGGACGCGAGAATTCTTTTAGAAAGAACAAACATCTTACGACAAATTATCGAATAAAGATTCGCTGACAAAATTGTTTCGGAAAGAGCCTAAAACTGTCCACACTCCGTTAAAAAGTATTTCTTCTTGATGACGAGCGAAAATAGATCTTTCTATCGATATCGATAATAATATATTACTCCGGACTATTTTCACCTGCAAAATCTGCTCAAACTTCTCCAAACGTGGATCGCGTATCGAACTATAATATAGCTGCTATTTTAACCGGTGTTGTTTAATTCGTAACGGCGACAACTAGTGAAGACCTGAACAAATGTAAACCAGATTTTTTCGACGTATCGAAAGATACTAAAGAATACATGACAGGCGGCATATGCTTGTGAGACTCTCGTGACGCGTTGCATAGCATATCTGTACAGAATTTCTTTGCCTGTGATGTAATGTTAGATGTTTATCGGCAAATTAAATCAGTTCCTCAAATAAATTTATTCAACAAACTTACCTTGAAAGATAATGCAAATTCTCGTTTATTCTTGTATTTGCGGGTTTCAGTCTCAAAGTCTTTCGTGAAGATGTCTGACAACCAAACCGTATCTCAGAAGGTCTCGAAGAGGGCAGTGTGAGTTACCTTAGCAATGCGGAGCATTATAGCGCGTAACACGAGAAACTGGTGCATAGGCTCCGCAGTTAACACGGTCAGCAGTTGACAAAACACTTCGAAGGCACGAACGGGGAAGAGGTCTGAGGAGCGTAACTGTTGTAATTGCATTTGACGCTTACACGATAATTACATTGCAATCTTCTATTTTGTTTCTTTTTGTGATTTGGCATTTTGTGACTCAATAAACAGTTTTCTGACAAGTTTTGGAGAAAGTTAATAGCACTATGGTCATTGTGGGGATGGATACAAAAAGACGATTTTATCATCAAAGTCTGTAAGGAAAAGTAATTTTCCATTCCATCTTGCCTCAACAATTTTAATACATTGGAACAGTTAATGATTTTTGTTTTTTCGTATCGGCCACAGTTTTTATATGAGTTGTCGTAGGGCAAAGAATAACAGTAAACATTCCGGAAAAGGGCTGAGAGAAAATGAAAACTGTAGACGCTCTCATGAGCGCTACTTGCAGTCACGTTCTTGTTCTTATGTCTTAATTATATCACGTTATACGCATTCAATGTCTCACATGTGCCATGAGTGTAAATCATGATAAAATAAAATCAGCCGGGAGACCTAAAAAATTCATACGCTGAGTTTTAGTTTAAGGTCATCCCAAACCAAAGGTATGAAATTCTTGTGGTCAAAAATCATGTTAAGAACTGTTAGGGCTGCCAGAGTACAACGAACTTTAATACATGTCTCTGTTATCTCATGCTGTATTTATTGTCTGTTTGTTTGCTTATTTGTTTGGTTTTAGTAATTGTAAAGACTATGAAAGGTGCACTTTAACTCTATTTGGAATATGAGGGAGGGAGGGGGCGGGAAATTATACAAAATAATACGAAATAGTAGTAACTCATCAAGCCGAAAAAATTTGGTTGTACGACCATACGACCGTACAAGGTGCTACTTTAAGCATGCGCGGCCAACTGTACCACGGGCACCATCTTGGCCATTACGTAATGGAAGGGCGAGGGAGAAGGTAATGACGCGATTGAAGCGAGTCCAGAAAATCGCGCAAGAAAGTTAGAAAGGACGCCAAAATAGGCAGAATACGGCGAAAGGAACGCGAAAGAGAACAATAAAGGGCATAAGTAAAAAGGCGAGTATCTAGCGAAGAGCAACGCGAGAAGGAAATACAAAGACGCTTCTGAAAACAGACTGAAAAGAGGTCATCAACAAAGAGAAGCGAACTGCAAAGGATCCGCGAAAGAAGAGGAGGTAAGTCGTGTCTTATCTGGGTTTTCTCTGACGCTAAGACCCAGAACAAATTCAAACTTTTTTTTTTACCAATCGTCGTTTGATACTAGCTTCAGTTTGTAATTCAACTGATCACGTTTCGGTTAAACTTGACTCTAGCATTCATCGCCTAAAAACCCTCACGCCGGTTCATCGCTCGAATAATATTTCATAGTGTTCGTATTCTTCAAGTTATTTCTTGTCCTTTCGTTTAAAAGTTTAATACAGTCGTGGTGTTATGGGAAAAGAAGTTATCTCACGACTTTCGTTTTGCCTAGAAAGTTTTCAAATGAAGGCGAACGGCGAGCACAAGTTTTTACTTTTTTTCTCTTCAGTTAATTATCGCAGAATTTATTCTATTCATTTGAAAAATTCGTGCTTTGCTGAAGATGTGTTGTTTTACCTTAGGAACGAAGTAATGGTCTTTCCCAAAATTGAAATAGATTGAGATTGAGTCAGCGATGTCCATGTTTACGTTAAGTCTGACGCGGTAATTTGATTTTGACAATATTGTCATGTGAGAACCCGTCGAACATCTGAGAATCAAATTGCGGACCGCACTTGTATGGTGCAAACCAAACTGACGGGTTAAATGGAGTTAGTTCTACAGCGGGATGAGTGAATTTAATTGTTTGGCTGTCGTACTTTTGAGCGCTATGTTTTCATGCTTTCTACTCGATTCGTTCGAACCTAGTTAGGAAATGGTTTGTCTCACAAAACATGGAGCCACTTTCTCTTCGCTCAACATCTCGAGGCGTTATGATGAACATGCTTGCGATACGGTATTTTTTTCCTTATCCTGGAAACTGAAGAATTAATCTCTAAAATTGTTAGTCATCACATTTTGCAAGAAGCGTCCGAGCTATAGTTATGCCATATTTTAGTAGTTTTTTAAATTCTATCTCTATGTCTTTGGCATAAATGGCATTCCCTTTTCATCCTTGTAAAGAGATATTACACATTTCTTTATCTAAAATATGAATTATGAAGTCAACTTAATTTCAATGAGTTTGAAACTTCATTCTACTTAAGAACACTTTACTGGAGTATAGTGTTATATCTATTTGCTGTCTTTCTGGTACACATGATTACCATATGTGTCTTAACCCTTTAACTCTCAAAATTTTATGAGTAATCCTCCTTACTGTCTGCCATACAATTTATGTAATGTTAGTTTGGAGAATTTGAAATTGGATCAACAAATAATCCCCTTATTGAAATTTTTCTTAATTCTCGTTACATGTCTGCTTTATATCATACTAATAATGTAAGGAGAAATTCTGTCTTGGTCACCAATGGGACTAAACCCTTTAACTCCCAAGATCTCACTAGTAATTCTCCTTACTACCTCCCATACAGTTCTTGTGATGTAAGTTTGGAGGATTTAGTATTGGATCATCTTATAATCCCCCAACTGATATTTTTCTTCATTCTCATAACTTGTCTGCTTGATATTGTTTTGATATTGTAAGGAGAAATGCTATCTTGGTCACTCATGGGAGTTTAAGGGTTAAAATGGGGGATTTCAGATATTGATTAAAATATTCTTATGCTTTCAAATGTAACAAAAAAATGTGATGAGAGTCTGATCCTATGAAACACTTGCAATGGAAAAACCTGTTGCTGGTAGCTTACAGGTATGTCTTTCATGCTTAAATTTTCGTGGGAAATGCTTCTCTTTGAAAGTGGGGATACAGGAGTTTTTAAAACTGATAGAAATAAGCTGTTTGCAAATAATAAAAGGCTAATTGACAATCATACCTTAATACTTGACATGCTTCACTCATACATGTCAGTTGTGTGTACCTACTATTGTAGAGGTGTCTTTAAAAAGGTTTTTTTTTTTTTACACAAGGCAACCTCCAGGGTGGAAGAGTAAAAGAGCATAGAATGATTTTTACTTGGCATTTGTACTCACTGCAATCATTTATTCAAGCAGTACTTTACCTAATTACATGATGTCTTTAACACCCCAATATCAGAATGCATATTCTCCATACTGTTCTCTTATATTTCCAAACATGCTGGCAAGGAGAATTTGTTTGACAATCGAGAGGTTCTTCAGTTGATTATCATTTCCTTTATTCTCATGACCTTAATGTGTGACTCAGGGGTGACATTGAAAGGAGAAATTAAATGCTAGCCTCTCTCAGGGATTAAAGTGTCATTAACTGTACGCATTTTCGTGTATATGCTTCTCGCATTTGTTGGCAACAATAGCTAAGATTGTTAGGAAAGCAAACAAACAAGTGAACAGAAGACAGTGAAATGAGGGAAATTGTAAACTTTACCATGTGATAGAAAAAACATCACAGAATACTTAAAAGAGGAAATTTGAATTGTGCTAGCTAATTTCATCCATTGCTGTTAATGTTTTTGACCAAATAAAATTTATCCCTTTAACTCCCAGTTCAAATTTGTAATTCTCCTTACTGTCAACTATACAATTCTTATAATGTTCATTCTAAGAATTTAGTATTGGATCAACTAATTATCCCCAAATTTATATTTTTCTGTATTCTCATCACTTATCTGATTGATGCTGTATAGATATTGTTAGGAGAAATTCTGCCTTGGTCACTCATGGGAGTTAAAGGGTTAATCGGTTGTAAGGTTTGCCTACAATGTGTCAAATTGTCAGTGTGGACTTTATTCTTCTCAGATGTCAGCCGGCAAAAGATAGATACTTAAAATAGCTGTCCATAAGAAAAAGTATACATCATTAAAAAAATCACACTGAGATCGTGGCATGATTGATTTGTGATATTTAGAATGACAGAAGCAGGAAAAACACATTGAGCTTTTTCCCATTCACCAGTAAGTTAATCATATTTTGGATTCTACATTCAAACTGGATGAGATTAAATTTATACATATCATACTTCATTATGGTTTGTTTACCTGGAAAGGTATTTGTTATTATAGCTTCACAGATGTTTTGTTGCAATCACAATTAACATTCATAACAAAGTTTTATTTAACATGTAATGTTTCAAGAACTCTCTTCCTTTCTCTTCAATACCATTTGCTATTCCTGGAGCACAATTAAAGGTAGCAGGTTATTAAAAAAAAATTATTACTTTTAATTCAGGAAATTATTTGAATATGTGAGTAACATTTGATGTTTTCACATGTAACAGGATGATCAAGCTGATGATAGCCTTAAAAAGGATTGAACTCCACTGTAAGAATTATGTGACTAATTTGGAAACTTGAGCACTTGGTAAATACACCTTGGCTTGCAATTCTGATGATTACAGTTCGCTGAGGTAGTTGAAATGTTAGTCCCCATTCAGGAACCTTCCACTTGACCTGTACATTGTAAATACAGTACCGGCTAGAGACAAAAATAAATGATTTTCTGTAAGCATGAACATTTGGGGGAAGTTATGGTGGGAAATGACCCTTCTTTTGGTAGGATGCATAGGGTCTGATGATTGTAATGTGTATCTTTTAGTTTTCAAACTTTCAACTTTGTATTTATTGTAGCTGTTTACCATATCTATTCTCTGTACCTTACGCCCTCAAAAGTTGAAGCAGGCAAGTCAATAACCTGACTTCCTTTGTTTTGAATTATGTGATTATATAATTTTGCTGTGTAAGTTACCATATTGTAACATGTATTATTATTATTATTTTGATTGCATTAAATACACCAGCTCAAGCTTTCATTAATGCATGGTGTTTCTTATCAATAGTCATACCTAAACTGAACATCAAAATAAGGAATTGGTCATAAGATATGTGAGTTTAAGAGGGTGGGATTCTGGAAAAACAAGGATCCTCCTTTAATCAGGACTGAAATTAATGGGGGCCCTCTTATTTTAATTCGTATTTTCAATTTGACCTGCCTCCTCCCCTGCAATGTTTAGGACACAGATGAAGAGAACATTTTTTGGTATTTTGATGCATGAAAGTTAAATTACCAATAATTGGCATCCACATAATCACAAAGCAAGAATGTAAAGCTTTAGCCTAATAGGTTAAAAATTAAAATAAGAGAGTTTTGCCGACCACGTCTGACTTTTTATCCTGGCTCTGGATATTTATTCAAATAACATAATCACTATCAGTCTCATTCACTCTCACTTTCCACTGAGCTTGTGGAAAGATGATAACATCATTATTTCTTTAAATGAAGAAAGGAAAGCCAGTCCTCTTATCACGGATAGTTCTGTTGGGCATCATCAGTACAAACGTGGTCTAATTTTTACATGAAGGTGATTGTTCCAGGTAGGCTAACCTTCGTTTTACGTCTTGAATGTTTGACTCAATTTTACCTCACCCACCTAAACTGAATATATAGAAACATAAAATTTATTTGTTCTCCTTTTGAGAGGGGCGTCAAAATTCCAAAGTCATCACAGGCTTAAACTATAGGTTTACAGGAAATCTGCATGTGTTTTCAATACATGAAACTGGGATTATGACTACTTCAAAAGACTTTACTACATGCCGTATTGGTACAGGCAGGTGTTGTAAAAAAAGTTTGCTAAGCTTTTTCATTAGTACACATTTCTTTTTCTAAGAATTCTATTTATCCAGCCTGTGCTGAATTCTATTTTTTCAACCAAATTTAAATATTTTTTTTTAATAGTTTTAGATCTCCTAGTATCATTTAATGTTCTTGTAATCAAAACAATTACATGAAATCTTGTAGATGTATGGCACATTATTTTTTCTCTGATCCTCCTAACATTTTACCGTGTGAAGGGACCGGTATTGGTTATAAAAGTACAGTCAAAGTAAAGTTTTTTGCACAACCTATGCATCACGTTTTTGTTATAAAATATTGTATCCTTCTTAAAACTAGTTTATCAGAATAAGAATGAGTTAGTGGGCACAAGCATGGCTTTCAGGATCGGATAGTTTCCAGGTTTGGAAAAAAGTCACTGCCCACTAAAATCCTCAGTTCCTTTGCCCTGACAGCCCAACCTCATCAAAACATTGCCAACAGGAGTGATTAGCAAATTATTGATACAGACAAGAGGGCCTATTTCTACATATATCCTCCTCAATCCTGTTAGCTTACTATGGACATGGCATTTCAAACATGGTGTATATGCCACAAGTTTTCCATTTCCCTGACTAATTATTTTGTAATAGTGTTTATATGTTGAGGAAAATGGTTTGGCTGAAATATAATACAAAGACTTGCCAGTAGATAGTCAGATGAAAACTTTTTACATGTCAATACAACTCCACCTCCCAGTAAATTCAATTATTTGCAAACATAAGGAAATACCATCTAAAACTTTTCAACCTATTTAATATAGCTAAAAACAACATCAATTCAACTTCTAAACTTAAGAGAAAACTTGATTGATGTTTGGAATTGATTTCTGTGATGTAAAAATGAAATCCAGGTATCATCACAAGTTTTCTAAAAGACACCCACATTACATGCAGTTACAACAGAGGTTATCGAATGAAATAACAGAAAAAATCTCAAAAAGACGTCGTTTATTTCCAACCAGAGGACAATCATGAAACATGAAACATGAAACGAGTAGCCAAAAGCGAAAAAGTTTTCAAAAATTACACAGGTTCAAACATGAGCTGAAAACTACTTTTTTTTCAATTTTCTACGCTAAACAGAGGAGGTTGAAACGTTGGGGAAAAACGGTGGGGTAAGCAGTCATACCTGGCAACTTCAAGAGAAGATATAAGAGAAGCCCATACGATTCTGGCGTATAGTTTTACTGACTTACCGTGCTCACTGCACGTATACACCTCAGCCACCAGTAATGTCTTAACGCAAAGCGGTTTACTGTCGTTTCTTTCAATTTTGGCTCATTTTCCCAAACCGAAATTATAATTCACGCTCAATAGGATATAATTTCAACTGATGCTGACAATATGCACTTCATCTGAAGAAGAAAACACTCCCTATCTTCGAAAATCTGGTCACAACATCAAGAACAACGACGAAAGTCGTTAAGTTGTTTGAAGATACCGCTGACTAGCATATGTGTAGTTGTGAGAACATCGTCCCCAGGTCCGGACTTCGTCAATTCTTCCCCATCTCCCCACCCCCCGAAACTAGTCTTTCAATCCATTGAAGAAACTTCTCTACAGCCAGTGCTGAAGAATTTTATTACAGTTTTTATTCAGTATAACGAAGAGCTGGAAAATAAACTAACAAGAGCTCCGCTTTTAGGCTTGGCTAAATCTACATATTACTCAGCAACGTAATCTGCAAGTAGTTGAAACTCGTCCTATCTTGCAACAAAAGAGCGCTTGGACCTCTAACGAGCCTACATGTAACATGCAATCTATCTGACACATTTTTTCTACAGCACATTTGATTTCAGAAAAGTGACATGAACCTTTTAAGTATACAGAGTTCATTTTCGTTAATAGATTATATGTTCATAGTCTAAGTGGTAGTATTTTATAATGGCACAGAGTTTCTCTCTTTTTCATTCTTTTGGTTTCCATGTGATCATTCTTCATGCCTTCTGGTCAAGCCTTTAAAGCGAAAGTGGGTCGAGAAGTTGCGTAAGACTTCTTAAAATACTTCATTAGCCAGCCCAAGAATGTTTGGTACTTTCTACCAAACTTAGCACCGGTCAGCTCACAGATGAGTTGCCCTGTTACATCGCTAAACATATCCTTAACGAGGTCTTTAGAGTGCGTTTCGTCCACCTTGATGGAGGGACCTGACACCTTAGCATCTTGGCCAGGTGATGTTTCAGTCTTATTTTTCTCCAAACAGCGGTGCAATTCTTTGTCAAAGTCGCTCTCTTTCAATTTTCGTTTGATTTCTTTAATCGCATTCCTTTCTTCAATGGATAAATTTCTGAACTGGTCAAGATTGACAACTTTGCCATCTTTCCTTACTTTGCTTTCTTCTTTTCCCTCATCAGAAGAAAATGAAATACGATCGATACTCGCCATTAGGAAAGCAGGTTTTGCGTTCCTATTGATACGTTTGAAAGCCGCGATCCAAAATGCTGTTAACCAGTCTTCTCTATCTGGAAGTCTTGGATCATCCAACTCTCCGGCTGGCGCAAATGGCAGATTAGTCGCTGTTATCTCAGGTACTCCGATAGCAACCAAGTGTTTTTTTATCTTTCTCTTGAAAGCTAAAAAGCGGTCACTGAAAGCGGTTGCGTCAGGTACATCATCCGTCTTCTTGGTTGACGATAGTGGGACTTCGTTGGCAAAGGTTAAAACCACCAGAGCGTGATCCCAAAGTTTCTTCCCTAAGGCTTCTGTAAGCTTCTTTATCGTTTCCAAGTCGTCGGTGCGGAATCGCTTACTGGTCATCTCAGTACAGAACAGAAACAGGTCGAAGTGGATTACTTTCTCCTTGATTTTCCGCAGATATTCTTCATCATTGCCAGTTGCGTCTGCAAGTCCTGGAGTGTCGAATACTGTGATAGTCACGCCGTTCTTGACAACCTCGTAAGCAGTTACCTAAGGGACATGAAACAGAACATTAATAAACCATTTAACTCTTGCAGCGATTTGATATCTTGGTATGTTACCTCAGTTCCACGAGAAAATTGCATGAAAACGTTTTATTCATAGGGAAGCCTTGTCTGGCTAAGAGACCTTGGAAAATGGTTTTTTTCTGGTCCTTCGAGTAACTTTTTACCTAATACCCATAAAAGCATTCGATAATTCTTTCTTGATTTCAAGTATCAAAGATGGGACGCAAAATAACATTCCTTTTGCCATCTACAAGTAATGCACAGTAAGCTGTTGATGAAAGCACCCCATAATAGTTTGAAAGGTGATGTAACTGTCGATATCAAAGTAGCTTACGTCATTAGTTTGTGGGTCGATGTCAAAGCCTTCTGCCGCAAGGTTTTCTCCAATGAGCGCATTTGTCAAATAGGACTTGCCAACTCCTGTCTTGCCACTCAGGAGGATATTTACTGTCTGGCCACCGGAACTGACAAACTGTTCGATCTGATACTCCAAGTTTTTTGCACCAAATATAGTCTGGCTAAATTCAGATGCCGACTCATCGGAACTTTTATCTGGGGTCCCTTCCTGTGCCATTCTTGATAACAAAATCTGATATAAAATAATACTTATTAATGTTACACAGTTCAAATTCACCTTTGTACTTTGTATTATTCAGAATTGAAGATGTCAGAAGAACTGTCGAAACATGTTTTAAAAAAGTCCTTCATTTATTCAATGTAAAGAGGAAGAGAATAAACCATGTGTAAATCGACCAAACTATGTAGAAAAGTAGTACGAAAAATTTAGTAAACATTGTCAAAATAATAATACGCCGCTGTTTGTTTTCCTCAGAGGTAAAAAATATCGGGTTCTACCGCATTTCATATCCATCAATGTATAGACATAATTTCTTTTAAAAAAACCATGTATTGAAAATGATGAAGAAATGTCGCCAATGCAAGCAAGATAAAGCCTAACCATTCTTTACAAAAGGTGAAGGAACTTGTGAAGACCGTAAAGCATGAAGCATGCCACATAGGACATATCTTCATATTAGGACTATTACGTGCTAAGTATACAAAGTTATTCATCACAGATGATAAGTATCTGAAACTTGTTTGTGGTGGTAACTTGAAAGTATGGCACTTTTCACCCGTTCACAATGTCTCACTTGTGAGTTCTAAAGAGATTGTGAATATAATTCTCTTGAACGATTCTCTTGAACAATTCTCTTGTCGCGCCACCGGGGTGTTGTGAAGATTTTCAAACATCAATGTTGTATCTTCTCGCAAAGAAGTCGTTATGTGCCTTTATTTGTTCTTCTGCTAAAAAAGTGTCTTTGTAAATGTTAAGGATTCCTCGGTCCGCATAGCGGCCTCTGACTCGGAGAGCTTACCACTCCACGGCCTGCCCATTTGGGGCCTGGGTCCATTGACAATCACCACCTTTTTGTGTTTTGCTGCGCTGGTTTTGGTTTATCAACGAGCGCCATCAAACTCTTTTCATTTATCGTACAGTCCAGCCAGTGATAGAAAAACACTTGCTACCGAAAGAATTTGAATGAGTGAGAATGATGGTGATATATATTTCTTGTTCTGGTTGTAATCCTACGCCTATAGTGCCTGCCTCTTCAAGGCCCAGATCTTTCGGATCTTTGGATTTCTTTGAATCTCCTTTCTTCTTCTTTTCCTCTCTAACTCTTCTGTTGTATTCAGCAAGCTTTCTGCTAGCTGCGACACGCCCTGGGTCTTTATTTGGTTTTGTCTTATTTTATTAGTTGGAGTCACCTGTTGAGCCTCCATGAGGCCTGGCCGAAGGTTAGCCGGTGCTTCTTCAGTCTTTTGTCCAGGTTTTTTATCATCCATTTTATTCACTGATATGCAATTTTAGGTTCTTACTCAAGTTGTCATTCACGTTCTTATCAAGTAATTGAATAAGAGCTTATTCAGTTTCTTCACAAGTATTGTCCTTTTCCTTATCATTGATCAAGGGTACTTCAAAATTTTTGACAGTGAGAAGAGGGGCACTTGCGATTGCCGTGTACCTTATATACTTAGGAATCAATCCACCGGCAATCATTCTGATAATGGAAGTCGCCATATTTATGGTTGAACGCTTTCAGAAGAATAAGCGATGAACCATGAAGGCTGAGACCAAACCTGCTGAAATCAATCCGACCTTTACAATATCATGATTTGTCTCACTGTCGCTCAAGCTTAGCCTTTCATCTAACCTCGGTGGCGTCTTCGCCTGAACTTCAGTTGCAGTCTTGTTAATTTTATTTGAAGGGTGATGGATACGCGGCCGGGCCGAAGGCTGAGAGGTTGGCCTTTTGATCTTTGATGAGCCTCCATTCGTATGCCTTACTCTGACTGGTTTCATCTCCAAATTCGTTGATTTTTTGACTCCCAGCTCTATGTCTTTATTTGTTTTCTTCAGGCTTTTATTATACCCAACCGTACTCTGAGTGTTAAGAAGAAGATTTGAGGGCATGAGCCAAGTGTCTGGTGAGACTGCAAGATGAAGCTTGACTTTTGACTCATCAATCGCTCTCCGAAATGTCTGGCTTTCTGATCGCATTCTCAACCAATACCAGGAACTCACTCTGGGCTTCGAATTCCTTAGGGCTTCCTGACTGACCCAAGATTGATGATCTGACATTGACTTTTGAACCAAGAATGCAGTAAACGAATGCCTTAATCGACTGATTCAGTCTCGCCATCCCAGCTTACGTCAAACCTTCTGACTTGTCTGCCATGAAGAAGTTGAATTGCTTGTCAACCAATTCGCATAATCACTCCTTATGAAAGAAATAAGATTTCCTTTGATGGCTTTTCCACACCCGTCGCTGAACTTGTTATTAACCGGATATGAGATTGAAATGGCCATCGGTCCAGCATTCGTCACATAAATGAAAACAGATCCGAGATCGTGATTATCACCACTTTTGAAGCGGATGTCAGCGCTTGGTGAAATTCCAAATTCTGCGCATATTCGTTTGAACAATGGCGTATCATAATTATTATTTATCTGGCTGAAAGCTGGTTCACCTGGAAGAGCTGATTCACTCTGAATTCCACCCATCTCAAAAAGAATCCTTCTGACTGTGAAGTAGAAATGAAACATCAGAAACGACTTGATCTGTTCTGAAACCTTATCGAGAACTTCACGAGTTATTCCACAGCCTGTCGTTGCGCACCATATTGCGAAGTTGAGCCGTTGAGGCCAGTACCTCATGTTCGGCCCAGCGAGCCATCGCTTTGATTCTGCACCGGAAGAGTGTTGAATTTTCGTCCTTGTAAATATTCCTCTGAATTTTGCCTTAAAGTATTGATTTGGGGTAACAAAGATCTTCATCTCCTCGTTGAAGCGGCCGACAACAGTCTCATTAAATGGAACTGCTGGTACCTCCTTCTTTCCAATTCGGTTTAGAGTGAGTTCAAGGGAAAACCTCCAATTCTAAGTGCCTTCTTCATGTCATCATCCCAATATCTTCTATCTGATCCTACGACAATCGTCTGAACTCCATCTGATCGTTCCAGGCTTTGGTCTTTGCTTTATCTGCAATTTTATTTGCTTCAAAGTCATCTGATCTTAGTCACGCACACATTTTTATTGTGTTTGTAATGAAAATGGTTGTTTCGACAATTATTGCAGATTCAAATGATCACACGGTTCGCTTTAAAGACCTTCTCGGTAAATCAAGCTATATCAGACTTATGTCTTGTTCTCACTATAATTCATGGTATAATTTGAAGAGAAGAGGAAAAGTATCTATCTTCGATAGACAAAACAATGCTAGTGTTAAAATGATTTCTTCAGGCAAATATACTCTTGAGAGCCTTGCAAAAGCCCTTGGGAAAATATTAAGTGAAGAAAAAGGATTTAAAGTCACAATGAATTGCCGAGAACCAGTTTGAAAGGGTAAATTATTCTCCACCGAATCGTGTGTTACGAAAAATAGCACCAAGGAATGATAACACTTCCATACGAATTTTCGTCACTGATGAGAATAGCAATATTATCCGTTTCAATGGTATGCCAATGAAGTTTGAATTAGAGATTATTTAAAGATGTAAGAAAATGTCGGATCAAAATATTTTGCGAGGCTCTGTTAGCCAGGGACCGCAAAGCGGTCTAAGCCTTCAGCTAAACCCTGAAGGACTGGGCCTTCGGCCTAGCGCTCCTCCGATTTATCCAATTATAATACCAGACAAATTCGGGTTGGAGAAGAGCTTGAGAATGACTTAACTCATTATGAACTTGTCCTTAGCAAATTAAAGAATTAGATCCGGTTTTCACACAACATACACTGTGACAGGAGTAACGGCGGCTGTATTGGCAATAAGTGGTGTAGCGGTTTCTCTGAGTGGAATTGAGATTATTTCAGGAGTGCCATGGCCGGCCTAACCGGCTTTTAAGGATTTATATCAACATCTAGTGTTGGGAGCAAGACTCTCAAAAAGAAAATTACAAAATATGAAAAAAATTATTTCAATAGCAGAGGCAAAGCACCTGTCAGTGAGAAGGTTGTTTTCAAAGGCGATTGGATCACTCATAAACATAACGAAATAAGATTTGACTTTCGAATAAAATCAAACGGGTTTTCGCTGTTTATATCTAGACATGCAAATTCTTTAAAATAAATATTTAATTACCTGCACATCAGACTACCTACGTGTTTAATACAAAGTAAAAAAAAATGAAAGAGAAAGCTCTTCCTCACAAATATCACTGATAACCTTAAAGTAAGTTCGATGACATTAACTTCTTCTTTTTCAGCAAATTTCACAGTTCTTTTCAAATCTCCTTCTCTCCATCACAAATTCTTTGTAAGGTTAAACAGTTTTTCGAAAATAGTTCAGCAGCAGTTCAAATCAACCTTTATTTCGAGGTTAAAAAATTCATGAGTTGCTTAGGAATCAAGTTTGTTTTCAAAATGCGCTAGAACCCCCCTTTGAAATCAAGGTTAAATCAACCTTGATTTTCGAGGTTAAATTCATGAGTTGCCTTGAAATCAGGATTACATTTTTAATTCAGTGCTCAGTAATAACAATATCAACAATCCAAACCCGTTGAAAAGATTTAGATAACTTCTCATCCTCATATTCATCTATCACCAAAACATCTTTTACCAATCCCTTAACAATCTCGCAAAAATTTAAGAATGTCCTTATCCAGAGGTGGTGACATTTGTTTTGAGTGCCATACTTTCAAGTTACCATCACAAACAAGTTTCAGATACTTATCATCTGTGATGAATAACTTTGTATACTTAGACACGTAGTAGTCCTAATATGAAGATATGTCCTCCGTAGTGGGCTGACGTTTAATTTTTCTTTTCAAGAATGCTTTACAATCTTTAAAAGTTCCTTCACCTTTTGTAAAAAATTGTTAAGCTTTATCATACTTGCATTGACGACAATTCTTCATTATTTTTAATAGACACGATTTTTTAAAAGAAATTGTCCATATATTGTTGGACCTGAAATGCGCCACAACCCGCATGTTTTAACTACTTCCTCGGCCAGAAGATCATGCCGCCGACATAAATACTTTTCGGAGAGCATCTGGTATCAATCGGATCACTAAGGGATTTTTTCTCACACGTGCTTCATTCGTGTCACAGCCTTTAAAGAGTTGATTTGTTGAAACCGGTTTTTTGTGACCCTATAAGTACGTAAGTACTTAGTTGTTGAATACCACGAGAAATCAAAATTCGGGTCCCGATACTCTGATCTTCAGGTGTTCTATCTCCATACGGGATCAGTCGCCTGATTTCTGGCTATGTGCTACGTGGCGGAAGAGTACAGTACAAGTAAATTTACAGCGCTGTGAAAAATTTAGATAAATCTTAACTTTAGTTTGCTTGCGATTACTTCACCTCATCCAATTTGTCGTGGTATTGACGCTTAAACGTATCGATCAGTTCAGGCATTCAATCCTTCAACCTGTATTTCATTCTCTCCTCCTCGATCTAAAACGTATTTGATTTTGATCCAATTTGGTCGTCAAAACTCAGAGTGCTCTGTGTTTTGTCCTCCACTCAGTTTACTTCAAGGATGCACTTAGTTTTTCTTTCAAATTATTCAAACAGGCTATTTTTGTGACCCTGAGATGTTGAAAGTTATTCGATATTTGTGTAATCCGTTGGCTTGATAACCTTATTTGTCAGTTGTGGATCTTATAAGGCTGTTCTCGAGAAAAGCCGGGACGCGAGGATTCTTGGAACCTCGGTTCGCTTTAAGAGTGCTCTTAGATTTTGTACCAAATCATACAAACAGGATTTTTCGTGGCCCTATCAGACAAGTACTATTCAATGTTTCGGTTACCTGCGGGCGTTTGTCAATAACCTTATTTTTGTAAGTCGCTATCAAACAACACGGTTATTGAGAAAAGGACGCGAGGTTGTTGGAACCTTGCTTCGCTTTCAGAGTACTCTTACTTTTTCTATCAAATTATACAAACATCAGGCTAAAGTTTCTGTGACCCTATAAGCCAAGTACTGTTCAATATTTTGGTAATCTGTGGGCTTTTGTTTTTAACCTTATTTTTGTCAGTCGTTATCAAACAACGCAATTATTGAGAAAAGGACGCGAGGATTCTTGGAAAAAGAAAAAACATCTTAAAACAAGTTATAGAAGAAAGATTTGTTTAAAAGAATGCTTCGGAATTAGCTTAAGACTGTCCAAACCCTGTTAAAAACTATTTCTTCTTGATGACGAACGAAAGTAGTTCGTGCTATCGATATCGATAATAGTATATTACTCCATTTTCGCCTTTAAAATCGGCTCAAACTTCTCCAAACGTCGATCGTGTATCGAACTATAATAGAGCTGCTATTTTAACCAGTGTTGTTTAATTCGTAACAGCGACAACTAGTGAAAACCTGAACAAATGTAAACCGAATTTTTTCGATGTACCGAAGATACTAAAGAATACACAACAGACGGCATATGCTTGTGAGACTCTCGTGACTCGTTGCATAGCATATCTTTGCAGAATTTCTTTAGTAACGCTGAATGCCTGTGATGTACTGTTAGATATTAATCGGCAAATCAGTTGCTCTTGTAAATTTCACCAACAAACTTACCTTGAAAGTTAATGCAGTAATTACAGTTATTATTATATCTGCAGGTTTCAGTCTCAAAGTCTTTCGTGAAGATGTCTGACAACCACTCCGGTATCTCAGACGGTCTTGAAGAAGGCAGTGTGAGTTACCCTAGCGATGCGGTGCATTATAGTGCGTAACACGAGAAACTAGTTCTCAGGCTCCACACTGCATCTTCTATTTTGTTTCTTTTTGTTCTTTGGTATTTTGTGACTCGATTGACAGTTTCCTAACAAGTTTTGGAGACAAATAATAGTACTATGGTCATTGTAGAGATGGACACAACAATGACGATTCAATCATCATGGTCTGTAAGAAAAGGTAATTTTTCATTCCATCTTGCCTCAACAATTTTAAAACATTGGAACAGTTAGTGCTTTTTGTTTTTTCGTATCGGCCACAGTTTTTACATGAGTTGTCGCGGGGCAAAGAATAACAGCAAACATTCCGGGAAAAGGCTGAGAAAAAATGAACATTAAAAATATCAAGAGAGCGGAAGGATTTTAGGGGGAATACAACGTTTTCAGCGGGAACGGAGCGGGTATCATTCTTTCCTTGAAAACTATGAAGGGGGGACCATAGACAATTGCCTGTCAACGCGGGGGGTTCATTAGAACCCTACAGAGCCTTTGGGGGGGGGAAATCAGGTAAACTTTATTATGACACAACCAAACTCCTCCCGTTCCCCCATTCCCTCAGGCGATAAATACTGGTCGGTCTCACAGAAGTTAGAAGCTTGATAGAAAACAGGCACAAGTAGGCACAGAGAATAACAGATTCAAGCGGGCCTTCTTTACTCTTCAGTACTGTCCTTACGAAACGAAACGAAACGAGACGATGTCAAACGAAACGAAACAAAATCGAAACGAAACGAAATGAAATGTCAGTCGTGTGATCGTATCTGCTTACATTTAATTGTAGACAGTGCCACGGTTGTCTAAAAAAGTTGGATCATTTGCCGCAGAATGTCAAGGTTTTACAAATTTCTTTAAGAGATACTTACGGTGCACCTGCGAAGAAAGAGCGAATTATTTCTCGGTCGAAAGGATAGCTAATGAAAACATGACTAACTTTAATTATTTTGAAAGTATTTTAGTGATCTGTTGCCTTTTGTTGGCAAACTTATCTGCCAGTCTTTAATCAAACAAAGCTGGTATAGAGAAAGGGAAGCGAGGATTCTTGGAAAAAATCGAGGACGAGAGGATTCTTGGAAAAAGAAGGAACATCTTACAACAAATTATCCAACAAAGATTCCTTCAAAAAAATGTTTCGGAATTAGCTTAAAACTGTTTAAACCCCGTTAAAAACTATTTCTTGTTAATGACGAGCGAGAGTAGATCTTGCTATCGATATCGATCATAATATATTACTCGACTTTTGCCAGCAAAATCGGCTCCAACTTCTCCAAACGTGGATCGCGTCGCGCACGAAGATAAAGCTGCAGTTTTGACCAGTCGTGTTCAACTCGTAACGGCGACAACTAACGAAGACCTGAACAAATGTAAACCGAATTTTGTCGACGTATCGAAAGATACCACTAATACACGACAGACTGCATGGGAACGCATGGAACGGCATCGAAAGATACTTTTTTATTAAGATAATTTTGGTGAAATGCTCACTGCAGCTACTGCGCGGCTGTTGTTGATCAAACCTCCCTATTTCTGTGTAATAACTTTAATTATGTCTGTATTTTGTATCATAAATATATAAGATTTAAAATTAAAATTAAAAACTAAATAAAAAGACCACGACGGCGACGGAAACGATGACTTGGCCGTGGCAAAACAACTTGAAAGATTTATTTGGGCAGAACAATAGCTCAGCGCCTCCCTTTTAAAACTGTTTTCATTTCTTATCCGGCCTCTGCAAAATAGGGACCTTAAGTAGTCAGGAAGCTACGCCAGGATGTATTTACTGTTTACAAAGCCACACCTTAACTTCAGCACAACATATGTTGGCAGCTTTGAGTTCCAAATGGAAATCAAAATAATGTGTCGTTCCCCTTTTCCGTTCGCAGACCACGCAAATTTTGGTGATTTCACGTTGTTGTTTTGCAGAGCACGCCTAAGAAATGTACAAAGCTTTAAAACGCATGAGCTGAGCAATTGTTCTGCCAATTAGATCTTTTGTTTTGCCACGTTCCCTTTATTGTCGTCGTCGCGGTTTGCTTAAAGTCGCAGATAATAACGTGAATTATCAAAATCTGCGTTTTCCGAGAAAAGAAACGTCGACGGCAAATTATTTAACTTTTCACTTGGAAATCAACGCTGCTCTCATAAGAGATGGTAAGTACATCCAGTCATTCGCGAAATTCCAACTGAAAATATATATTCATTTCTAAATCGACGTCTTCCTTGTCGCTGTAATGTACTGTTAGATGACTATTGGCAAATCAGTTGCAAATCAGTTGCAAATCAGTTGCAAATCAGTTGCACGAGTTAATCCATTCAACCTACCTTGAAAGGCTAGGCAAATGCGCGGTCTTTCGTGAAGATGGGGTAATTTAGTACTATCCACCGCAAAAAGTTGAAAAACTGACGCCTCGAGAAGAGAGGAATTGTGGGTTGTGTGTGGTTTTATTTGCAGAAAATGGGGCTACGCTATTGGTGGGAATATGGTGAGGAGAAAACAATAATAAATTTGTTGAATAAAAAGCGCTCGTTGATACGGTGGTGATCAAGAGTGTCGATTTGAAAGATAAATTTTTCCTCAAGAGTTTTGCGGCTTTCCAAACTGCCCAGATGTAGGGAAAGGCCGGAAACTGCCATATGCTGCTTCAGGAGCCTAAGTAATGGGCTCCTGGCTGCTTAGAATGATTAGGGAGATTAAAGTGTCTAGCGACTGGTTTGGATACTTCCTTGTCATTTCTTTCTACATTGCGGACGTGTTCTCGGAATTGGTCATCTAGTTTTACCAATGTATAACTTTTTGCCATAAGGGCAAGTTATTCAGATTCTTAAGGTGCACAAAAGCTTTCAATAGGAACTACTCCGGCGTCAGCTATTCGCTAGTTTTCTCTCTCTTCCTCCATAGTATTAATCTTCCCTTCCAGGGCTATCTCGTTGCCAGTCTATGAAGTAATTAACAATCCAGTCGAGGGCAGCGGCAACATGGGAGCCACTTCCAGAAAGGATCCTTTCGAATACCACCCTGATGGCTCCTCTGGCAAACCTCATCATGACATCTCTCAGGTATTCTCTTACTGAAGGAGGGACGAGGTTGATGCTGGGGAAACTCTACGCTGGGCCTCTCTACCCATGATCAGTGCCTATCGTAGCTAAGCGTAGACGCAGATGTGACTTCGGGATTATTAATATCTCCACCAAGAAAACACTTCTGGTAGTGGGACGGCGATCAAAAGCAGTTTCACTATTTTGATCACAACGGCTACGATCACCCTGGACTTGATCGAATCCTTGGATGTAGATATGAGTAACAAACCCAGTTGAACTTCCTCCTACGCAGGTCATACCTTCTCTGAGTGAGAACCATGGGTACTTAATCTCTCCACCACGGAGGCACTATTCCCCCCCCCCCAAAAAAAAATCAACAGCTCCGTTGGGATTTGGATCGGTTTTCTTATTATCATGCTTGATTTGCTCGAAATTTGGAGACTCAGGAGATACATTCTCCTCTGATTTTTACATGGGTTTCGTAGATCACCTGGTGAAGAAGTTCTTCTGAATGGAATATGCCTCCTGACTCCCTCGAAGGATGTTGCAGGCTTTAAACGATCCATATTGCAGGGTTCAAAATAAGAGTCGGCTGACGACTGTATAAAGAGGAAATTAAACACAGAAGGATTCGGATAAGGCTTTCTCTTTTCAAAGTTCATACACGCCTGGTAAATACTTTTGTCCGTCTTTTCTCGTAAAATTCAGGCACGAAAATAAAAAATCTAAAATCCTTTCCTTTTAATGGTGTTACTAATTACACCAGTTAAAGACAAATCACAAATGAAATTTTTCAAAGTTCAATTCATCGGTCCTCTGAATCAAATAGCTTTATTGTACTTAACAACTTTATATGCAGATGCTTGAAACACGTCTTACCTTGAAACAAAAAATCGCTTGGACCTCTAGCGAGCTTACATACAACATGCAATCTATCTGAACCTTTATCCTACAGCACGTTTGATTTCAGAATCGCAGCATGAACCTTTTAAGTATACAGAGTTCATTCTCGTTAATAGATTATACCTTCATAGTCTAACTGGTTGATATTTTTAATGGCACACAGTTTTTCTTTTTTATCCTCTAGGTCACCACCTAATCATTTCTACACGCCTTCTGATCAAGCCTTTAAAGTTAAAATGGGTCAGGAAGTTGGGTAAGACTTCTTAAAGTACTTTGTTAGTCGGTCGAACAATGTTTGGTACTTTCTATCAAAGTTATCACCGGCCAGCTCATCGACTAACTGCACTGGTACATCGCCCAACATCTCCTTAATGAGTTCTTCAGAGTAAGTTTCATCCACATTGATGGAGGGACCTGACACCTTTGCATCTTGGCCAGCTGATGTGGGGCACTCCTCTTCAGGTCCATCAAACGTCTCAGTTTTCTCCAAACAGCGGCTCAATCTTTTGTCAAAGTCGTTCTTTTTCAATTTCGCTCTGAATTCTTTCATTGCATTACTTTCTTCCATGGATACGTTACTGGACTGGCCAAAATTGACAACTTTGCCATCTTTTCTTACTTTGCTTTCTTCGTTTCCCTCACCAAAGGTGGAAGAAAATGAAATACGGTCGACATTTGCCATCAGGAAAGCAGCTTTTGCGTTCCTGTTGATACGTTTGAAAGCTGCGATCCAAAATGCTGTTAACCAGTCTTCTCTATCTGGAAGTCTAGGATCATCCAACTCCCCGGCTGGCGTAAATGGCACATTAGTCACTGTTATCTCAGGTACTCCGATAGCAACCAAATGTTTCTTTATCGCTTTCTTGAAAGCTAAAAAGCGGTCATTGAAAAAGGTTACTTCAGGTACGTTATCCTTCTTCTTGGCTGGCAATAGTGAGACTTCGTTGGCAAAGGTTAAAACCACCAGAGCATGTTCCCAAAGTTTCTCCCCCAAGGTTTCTGTAAGCTTCTTTATCGTCTCCAAGTCGTCGGTGCGGAATCTCCTACTGGTCATCTCAGTGCAGAAGAGAAACAGGTCGAGGTGGGTTACTTTCTCCTTGATTTTCCGCAGATATTCTTCATCATTGCCGGTTGCGTCTGCAAGTCCCGGAGTGTCGAACACAGTGATACTTATGCCGTTTTTGACAACCTCGTAAGCAGTTACCTATGGGAAATAAAACAGGAAATTAATACAACATATAACTCTAACACAGACTCATTATGATATGTCTTGCTATGTTACCTCAGTTACGCGAGAAAAATGCATGAAAACGTTTCATTTATAGGAAAGCCCCGTCTGTCTAAGAGACATTGGAAAGTAGTCTTTTCCTATCCTTCGAGTAACTTTGTACTTAATACCCGACAAAACATTCAATAATTCTTTCTTGATTTCAAGTATCAAAGATACGACTTTCCGGGAGAAAATGGGAACAGATGGAGTTTAGACATGCTGCTTAAAATGACGCGGAATATTATTTATTTTCCCATCTACAAGTAATGCACAGTAACCCGTTAATGAAAGCACCTCATAATAGTTTAAAAGGTGAAGTAATTGTCGATATCAAAGTAGCTTACGTTATCAGTTTGTGGGTCGATGTCATATCCTTCTGCTGCTACGTTTTCTCCAATAAGCGCATTTGTCAAATAAGACTTGCCAACTCCTGTCTTGCCACTCAGGAGGATATTAACTGTCTGGCCACCGGAACTGACAAATTCTTCGATCTGATACTCCAAGTTTTTTGCACCAAATATAATCTGACCAACTTCAGTTGCCGAGGCATCAGAACTTTTCTCTGAGGTCCCTTCCTGTGCCATTCTTGATAACAAACTCTGAAATAAAATCATGTTTATTATTATAAGAGGAAGAAAATAAAACATGTGTAAATTAACCAAACCATTGTGGATAGAAAATTAGTAAGAAATATTTCATAAGCATTGTCAAAATAATAATACGCTATTTGTTTTCCCAGCCAAAAGATTATGTCGCCGACATAAATACTCTTCGGACAACATTTGGCATCAATTGGATCATTAAGTGATTTTGCTCACACGTGTTTCATTCGTGTCGCAGCCTTTAAATAGTTGATTTGTTGAAACAGTTTTGAGTCATCTATGAAGACGTAAGTGCTTAGTTTTTGATTACGACGAGAAATCAAAATTCGGCTGCTGATACTCTGATCTTCAGGTGTTTTATTTCCATGTGGGATCAGTCGCCCGACTACTGGTTATGTGCTACGTGGCAGAAGAGTAGAATGCAAGAAAATTTACATCGCTGAGAAAAATTTTGATAAATCTTAACTGTGCTTGCGCTTAATTCTCCTCAGTCGATTTGCTGTGGTATTGTCATAGTAATATATTGATCAGTTCAGGCATTCAAATCTTCAACCTGTATTTCATCCTCTTCCATCTAAAAATATTGATCAAATTCGGCGGTCAATACTCTAAGTGCCTTGTGTTTTTTTCTCTATTTATTTTACATTAAGGGAGCGCTTAGTTTTTCTTTCAAGTACTTTGAGTGCTCTGTGTTTTGTTCTCTATTTAGTTTACTTAAAGGTGCGCTTGGTTCTTCTTTCAAATCATACAAACGGGCTATTTTTGTGATCGTAAGATGTTGCATGTTGGCCAATACTTTGGTTATCCGTTAGCTTACGTTAGCTGTACCCACCCCCCCCCCCCTCCCCAAGGTGAGACGAAAGCGAGGGAAGTCACTCTAATCTATGCAAAATTATGTGACTTGATGATATTTTTTGCGTGCTAGCGAAAAAGGTAATCGAGCTAAACAATAATTCAAGTGAACTTATTTTCCATTATTTCGGGTAAATTTACAATTCAGTGTCCGCGTTTAGTTATCTACTTTGCTTTCAGGATATAGAAAAAGATTTTAGGCGATATTTGGAATAGAGGAAGGAGAGGACGTTGTTCGATTGGCATCGCGCTTACGAAACGAAACGAAACGATGTCAAACGAAATCGAAACGAAACGAAACGAAGTGTCAGTCGTGTGATCGTTTCTGCTTACATTTAATTGTAGACAGTGCCACGGTTGTCTAAAAAAGTTGGATCATTTGCTGCAGAATCTCAAGGTTTTACAGATTTCTCTAACAGATAGTTACGGTGCACATGCGAAGAAAGAGCGAATTATTTCTCAGTCGAAAGGATCGCTGCAGGAAACATGACTAACTTTAATTATTTTGACAATATTTTAGTGATCTGTTGCCTTTTGTTGGCAAACTTCTCTGTCAGTCTTTAATCAAACAAAGCTGGTATAAAGAATTGGACGCAAGGATTCTTGGAAAAAGAAGAAACATCTTACATCAAATTATCGAACAAAGATTCGTGGAAAAAAAAACTGTTTCTTCCTGATAACGGGCAAAAGTAGATCTTGCTATTGATATCGATCATAATATATAACTCAAATTTCGCCAGCAAAATCGGCTCGAACTTCTCCAAACGTGGATTGCGTAGCGTACGATAATAAAGCTGCTATTTTGACCAGTATTGTTTAATTCGTAACGGCGACAACTAGGGAAGACCTGAATGAACAAATGTAAACAAAATTTTGTCAACGTATCGAAAGATACCAAGAATACGCGAAAGACGGCATGTGCTTGTAAGACTTTAGTGATGCGTTTCATGGCATAATCTCTACAGAATTGCATCAACAAAGCTTAGTTTTTCTTTTAAATTATACAAACAGCCTATTTTTGTGACCATATGACGCTAAGTTTTGGTCAATATTTCAGTCATCTGTTGCCTTTTGTTGGCAGTATCTGTCAGTCTTTAATCAGTCAAAGCTGGTATCGAGAATAGGACGCGCTGATCCTTGGAAAAAGGACACGAGGATTTTTGGAAAAATAAGAAACATCTTACAACAAATTATCCAACAAAGATTCCTTCAAAAAAATGTTTCGGAATTAGCTTAAAACTGTCTAAACCCCGTTAAAACCTATTTTTTCTTAATGACGAGCGAGAGTAGATCTTGCTATCGATATCGATCATAATATTCACTCGACTTTTGCCAGCAAAATCGGCTCCAACTTCTCCAAACGTGGATCGCATCGTGCACGAAAATAAAGCTGCAATTTTGACCAGTCATGTTTAATTCGTAACGGCGACAACTAGCGAAGACCTGAACAAATGTAAACCGAATTTTGTCGACGTATCGAAAGATACCACGAATACACGACAGACGGCATGGGAAAGCATGAGACGGCATCGAAAGATACTTTTTTTATAAAGATAATTTTGGTGAAAATGCTCACTGCAGCTACTGCGCGGCTGTTGTTGGTCAAACCTCCTTGTTTCTGTGTGGTAACTTTAATTATGTCTGTATTTTGTATCAGAAGCATATTAAATTAAAAACTAAAAAAAAGAAACCACGACGGCGACGGAAACGATGACTTGGCCGTGACAAAACAACTTGAAAGACTTCTTTGGGCAGAACAATAGCTCAGCGCTTCCCTTTTAAAACTGTTTTCATTTCTTATCCGGCCTCTGAAAAATAGGGACCTTAGGCAATCAGGAAGCTACGCCACAGAGGACGTCGATTAAAAAGTCAATTTCTATTTTTAGTTAGAATTTCGAAAATGACAAGATGTGTTTACTTTTTACAAAGCCACACCTTTACTTCAGCACAACATAATTATGTTAGCAGCTTTGAGTTCCAAATGGAAATCAAAATAATCTGTCGTTCCCCTTTTCCGTTCGCAGACCATGCAAATTTTGGTGATCTCACGTTGTTGATGTTTTGCAGAGCAAGCCTAAGAAATGTACAAAGCTTTAAAAAGCACGAGCTGAGCAATCGTTTTGCCTATTAGATCTTTTGTTTTGCTTCGTCCTCGTTGTTCTCGTTGTCGTCGTTTGCTTTCAGTCGCAATTAACAACGTGAAATTATGAAAGTCTGCGTGTTCCGAGAAAAGAAACGTCGACGGCAAATTATTTAACTTTTCCACTTAGAAATCAACGCCGCTCTCATACGTCATGCTAACGTTAACTTGCGTCGACGTTAGAGATGGTAAGCACATCCAGTCATTCGCGAAATTCCAACTGAAAATGTATATTCATTTCTAAATCGACGTCTTCCTCGTCGCTGTAATGTACTGTTAGATGACTATCGGCAAATCAGTTGCAAATCAGTTGCACAAATTAATCCACTCAACCTACCTTGAAAGGCAAGGCAAATGCTCGGTCTTTAGTGAAGATGGGGTAATTTAGTACTATCCACCGCAAAGAGCTAGAAAAGCTGACGCCTCGAGCTCGTTTAAACCCTTCGTCAGAGCGATTAAAGGAATTGTGGGTTGTGTGTGGTTTTATTTGCAGAAAATGGAGCTACGCTATTGGTAGGAATATGATGAGGAGAAAACAATAATAAATTTGTTGAATGAAAAGCGCTCGTAGACACGGTGGTGCTGTGGTAAATACTCTTGTCAATCTTTTCCCGTAAAATTCAGGCACGGAAACAAAAATTCTATAATCCTTTTCTTTTGGGTGGTGTTTCTAATAACACAAATTAAAGAAAAATCACAAAAGACGTTTTTCAAAGTTTAATTTATCAATCCTCTGTATTAAATAGCTTCATTTTACTCAGAAACTTAATCTGCAGATGCTTGAAACTCGTCTTATCTTGTAACAAAAAAACGCTTGGATCTCTAACAAGCCCACATATAACATGCAATCTACCTGAACTCATCACTCAGCAACTTTATCTGCAGATGCTTGAAACTCGTCTTATCTTGTAACAAAAAAACGCTTGGAGCTATATGCAATCTATCTGAACCTTTTTTCTAAAGAACATTTTATTTCAGGAACGTGACATGAACCTTTAAAATACACAGAGTTCATTTAAGTTAACATATTATATGTTCATAGTTTAACTGGTTGATATTTTTAATGACAAATAGTTTGTCTTCTTCACTCTTTTGGTCACCATGTGATCATTTCTTCATGCCTTCTGGTCTAGCTTAAGTGGGTCGGGAAGTTGGGTAAGACTTCGTAAAATACTTCGTTAGCCAGCCGAAGAATGTTTGGTACTTTCTACCAGATTTAGCACCGGTCAGCTCACCGATGAGTTGCCCTGTTACACCACCAAACACATCCTTAATGATTTCTTCAGAGTACGTTTCGTCCACATTGATGGAGGGACCTGACACCTTTGTATCTTGGTCAGGTTCGTCGGACATCTTGGTTTTCTTTAAACAACGGTTCAATTTTTCGTCAAAGTCGCCCTCTTTCAATTTTGCTCTGAATTCTGTGATTGCATTCCTTTCTTCGATGGATAAATTACCGAACTGGTCAAGATTGACAACGTTGCCATCTTTCCTTACTTTGATTTCTTCGTTTCCGTCACTAACGGTAGAAGAAAATGAAATACGATCGGCAGTTGCCATTAGGAAAGCAGCTTTTGCGTTCCTGTTGATACGTTTGAAAGCTGCGATCCAAAATGCTGTTAACCAGTCTTCTCTATCTGGAAGTCTTGGATCATCCAACTCTCCGGCTGGCGTATATGGCACATTAGTCGCTGTAATATCAGGTACTCCGATAGCAACCAAATGTTTGTTTATCGCTTTCTTGAAAGCTAAAACACGGTTATTGAAAGCGGTTGCTTCAGGTACGTCATCTGTCGTCTTGGTTGGCGATAGTGGGACTTCGTTGGCAAAGGTTAAAACCACAAGAGCATGTTCCCAAAGTTTCTCCCCCAAGGCATCTGTAAGCTTCTTTATCGTTTCCAAGTCGTCGGTGCGGAATCGCTTACTGGTCATCTCAGTGCAGAACAGAAACAGGTCGAAGTGAGCTACTTTCTCCTTGATTTTCCGCAGATATTCTTCATCATTGCCGGTTGCGTCTGCAAGTCCCGGAGTGTCGAACACTGTGATATTTATGCCGTTTTTGACAACCTCGTAGGCAGTTACCTAAGGGAAATAAAACAGGAAATTAATACAACATATAACTCTAACAGAGATTTCATTATAATATGTCTTGGAATGCTACCTCAGTTACGCGAGAAAAATGCATGAAAACGTTTTATTTATAGGAAAGCCCTGTCCGTCTAAAAGACATTGGAAAGTAGTCGTTTCCTATCCTTCGAGTAACTTTGTACTTAATATCCTTAGAAACATTCAATAATTCTTTCTTGATTTCAAGTATCAATGATAGGACTTTCCGGAAGAAAATGGAAACAGATGGAGTTTAAACATGCTGCTCAAAATGACGCGAAATATTATCCATTTTCCCATCTACAAGTAATGCACAGTAGCCCGTTAATGAAAACACCTCATAATAGTTGAAGAGGTGAAGCAATTGTCGATATCAAAGTAGCTTACGTTATCAGTTTGTGGGTCGATGTCATATCCTTCTGCTGCAAGGTTTTCTCCAATAAGCGCATTTGTCAAATAAGACTTGCCAACTCCTGTCTTACCACTCAGGAGGATATTAACTGTCTGGCCACCGGAACTGACAAACTGTTCGATCTGGTACTCCAAGTTTTTTGCACCAAATATAATCTGACTAACTTCAGTTGCCAAGGCATCGGAACTTTTCTCTGGGGTCCCTTCCTGTGCCATTCTTGATAATAAATGAAACAAAATAATGTTTAGTAATATAAAGAGGCCTACGCAGTATATACCTTTCGGTGAGCATCTGGCATCAATCGGATCATTAAGTGCTTTTCGCTCACACGTGCTTCATTCGTGTCACAGCCTTTAAAGAGTTGATTTGTTGAAACAGTTTTGAGTCATTTATGAGACGTTAGTACTAAGTTTTTGTTTACGACGAGAAAACAAATTTCGGCTGCTGATACTCTGATCGTCAGGTGTTTTATTTTCATGCGGATCACTCGCGACCACTGGTTATGTGCCACGTGACGGAAGAGTAGAATGGAAGAAAATTTTCATAGCCGAGAAAAATTTAGATAAATCTCAACTGTGCTTGCGCTTTCTTCTCCTCATCTGATTTGCTGTGTTATTGACACTTTAATATATCGATCAGTTCTAGCATTCAAACCTTCAACCTGTATTTCATCCTCTTCCATCTAAAAATATTGATCAAATCCGGTGGACAATGCTCTGCGTGCTTTATGTTTTTTTCTGTATTTAGTTTACTTAAAGGGAGGGCTTAGTTTTTCTTTCAAATACTTTGAGTGATCTGTGTTTTGTTCTCTATTTAGTTTACTTTAAGGTGCGCTTGGTTCTTCTTTCAAATTATCCAAACGGGCCATTTTTGTGATCGTAAGATTTTAAATGTCAGTCAACATTTTGGTAATCCGTTAGCTTACGTGCAGCCGTAGGGAACGTCACTCCAATCCATGCAAAATTATGTGAGTTGATGATATTTTTTTGCGTGCTAGCGAGAAAGGTAATCGAGGTAAACAGCAATTCAAGCGAATTCATTTTCCATTATTTCAGGTAAATTTGCAATTCAGTGTCCACGTTCAATTATATACTTTGCTTTAAGGTTATAAGAAAATATTTTAGGCGATATTTGGAAAAGAGTAAGGGGAAGACGTTGTTCGATTGGCATCGCGCTTACGAAACGAAACGAAACGAAATGTCAGTCGTGTAATCGTCTCTGCTTACATTTAATTGAAGACAGTGCCACTTTTGTCTTAAAATGTTGGATCATTTGCCGCAGAATGTCAATGTTTTACAGATTTCTCTAACAGATAGTTATGGTGTACATGCGAAGAAAGAGCGAATTATTTCTCAGTCGAAAGGATCGCTGCAGGAAACATGACTAACTTTAATTATTTTGACAGTATTTTAGTGATCTGTTGCCTTTTGTTGGCAAACTTATCTGTCAGTCTTCAATCAAACAAAGCTGGATTCTTGGAAAAATCGAGGACGCGAGGATTCTTGGAAAAAGAAGAAACATCTTACAACAAATTATCCAACAAAGATTCCTTGAAAAAAAAACTATTTCTTCCTGATAAGTAGAACTTGCTATCGATATCGATCATAATATATTACTCAAATTTCGCCAGCAAAATCGGCTCGAACTTCTCCAAACGTGGATCGCGTAGCGTACAATAATAGAGCCGCTATTTTCACCAGTGTTGTTTAATTCGTAACGGCGACAACTAGGGAAGACCTGAACAAATGTAAACCGGATTTTGTCGCCGTATCGAAAGAAACCACGAATACGCGAAAGACGGCGTAAGCTTGTGAGACTCTCGTGACGCGTTGCATAGCATATCTTTACAGAATTTCTTCAACAAAGCTTAGTTTTTCTTTTAAATTATACAAACAGGCCATTTTTGTGACCATATGACGCTAAGTTTTGGTCAATATTTTAGTCATCTGTTGCCTTTTGTTGGCAAACTTATCTGTCAGTCTTTAATCAATCATAGCTGAGAATTCTTGGAAAAAGAAGAAACATCTCAACAAATTATCCAACAAAGATTCCTTGAAAAAAATGTTTCGGAATTAGCTTAGAACTGTCTAAACCCCGTTAAAAGCTATTTCTTCTTAATGACGAGTGAGAGTAGATCTTGCTATCGATATCGATCGCAACATATATTATTCGACTTTTGCCAGCAAAATCGGCTCGAACTTCTCCAAACGTGGATCACGTCGCGCACGAAGATAAAGCTGCAATTTTGACCAGTGATGTTTAATTCGTAACGGCGACAACAAGCGAAGACCTGAACAAATGTAAACCGGATTTTTATCGAAAAATACCACGAATACACGACAGACGGCTTGGGAAAGCATGGGACGGCATCGAAAGATACTAGGGACCTTCAGCAAACCACGACGACTTGTACTAGTGAATTTAAATGTCTTATCAATAAAAATCCTCACGACAGCAATTGCGCGGCTGTTGTTGGCCAAACCTCCTTGTTTCTGTGTAGTAACTTTAATTATGTCTGTAATTTGTATTTGAAATATGTAAAATAAAAAATAAAAAATAGAAATTAAAAAAAAAAAAACGGCGACGGAACGATGACTTGGCCGTGAAAAAACAATAGAACAATCGGCTCAGCGCTTGCCTTTTAAAGCTGTTTTCATTTCTTAGCCGTCCTCTGCAAAACAGGGACCTTAAGCAGTCAGGAAGCTACGCCAGGGAAGATTTCGATTCTATCTTTAGTTAGAATTTCGAAAATGGCTGGATGTGTTTACTGTTTACAAAGCTATACCTTAACCCTTTTCCGTAAACAGAACACGCAAATTTTGGTGATTTCACGTTGTTGTTTTGCAGAGCACGGCTAAGAAATGTATAAAGCTTTAAAACTGCACAAGCTGAGCAATTGTTCTGCCAATTAGATCTTTTGTTTTGCCACGTCCTCGTTGTTTTCGTCGTCGTGGTTTGCTTAAAGTCGCAGCTAACAACGTGAAATCATCAAAATCTGCGTTTTCTGAGAAAAGAAATCTTCCACTTGGAAACCAACGTCGCTCTCATACGTTATGCCGAGGTTAAATTGCGTCGCCGTAAGAGATGGTAAGCACATCCAGTCATTCGCGATATTCCAACTGAAAATATATATTCATTTTTAAATCGACGTCTTCCTTGTTGCTGTAATGGACTATTAGGCGACTATCGGCAAATCAGTTGCAAATTAATTAGTTGCACACATTAATCCATTCAACCTACCTTGAAAGGCAAGGCAAATGCTCAGTCTTTCGTGAAGATGGGGTAATTTAGTACTATCCACTGCAAAGAGTTGAAAAGCTGACGCCTCGAACTCGTTTAAACCCTTCGTCAGAGCGATTAGAGGAATTGTGGATTGTGGGTGGCTTTATTTGCAGAAAATGGAGCTACGCTATTGGTGGGAATATGGTGAGGAGACAACAATAACAAATTTGTTGAATGAAAAGCGCTCGTTGATACGGTGGTGATCAAGAGTGTCTATTTGAAAGATAAATTTTTGTTCTAGAGTTTTGCAGCTTTCCGAACTGCCCAGATGTAGGGAAAGGCCGAAAACTGCCATATGCTGCTTCAGGAGCCTGAGTAATGGGCTCCTGGCTGCTTAGAATAATTAGGGATATTAAATTGTCTAGCGACTGGTTTGGATACGTCCTTGTCATTTCTTTCTACATCGCGGACGTGTTCTCGGAATTGGTCATCTAGCTTTACCAATGTATAACTTTTTGCAAAAAATTTAAGTTATGCAAATTTTTAAGATGCAAAAAAGCTTTCAATGAGAACTACTACGGCGTCAGCTATTCGCTAGTTTTCTCTCTCTTCCTCCATACATTGTGGAAGTAAGGTGAGGTATTTTTATTGAGAATTTGACGTATTTTTTTATTCCTTAAAGCGATTATAAATATTCCCATACAAATTCTTATAATTCCGCCATAACTGTTATTGCGCAAGATGATCATCTCACAGCTGGAGCTCGGGCCGCCTTTGATGTCACGCTTAAAGAAAACGTAGAAAGCTAGATATTGTAAACAAAAATACTCCCTGTAGCACGCTTCAAATTTCGAAACTTTATATTCGTTTACGTTTGCAAACAGCCTTCAAAACAGTGGTTGCTTTATTGCCTGATATGAAATGTTCACCATAATATGACAGCGACTTTAACTTCAGTCGAAAGATCAATAAGCATAATATTTTCAATAAAATTCTAGTTCCTTGGTGAAAAAAAAGTTCCATAACCCTAAGCAAAAGTTTCGGCTGCCGTCGGAAGCTGGCTGTTAGCTTGAACCTTGTGTAATTTATCATTTCTCTATCTAGATAACAGTATTCCTGTAAGAGCATTTCCACAAAGGGATAGTGAGACCAGAAGATGATAAATAAAAATTTTAGTTCAGATTTTAAGAATACACCAGTCTCTATAAAAAAAAAAACCCAATAAATTTCGAATTTTCTTTCTGCAGACAAACTCGATCCCTAACCGCAGCAATTCTCTTGTTCAGATCTTTTTTGCATTACGTCTGATAAATACTCTATGAGCTTAACTTTCACAAGCACCAAGGTAATTTGATATCAACACTTAGCAGGACAATATTTTTCACTTTGCGTAGGAAAGCATTAAGATGATAAATTGACGAAAATCTGACAGCGTGCGTCATTTGTAATTTGCACTCATGTTACAACTTTGCACTCGTGATCTCGCGTTACATTAAAAAATATTACTCGTTTCCAGCCAATCAGAAGTGCGTGATGTTTTCATGTATATTACTACAGAACGAATTGGACAACACAAATTCCTGTTATCAATTATTGATGACCATTGCAATTTCCGAAAAAAAACTCATTATGAAGTTTATTTGAGAAAATATCTATGGTAAAGGCATTGTCTGATTACAACTCTATAGAATAATTAATATAAATAAACAGCTAATGCGCGAGTCGCGTTTGAGGAAATTGTAATGGTCATGATTATGAACAGAAATTTTGAGTTAGGTAGTCGTGAATCTGCTCACGTCGGTTGTCTCTGTAAACAGAGTATGATCCTCTTTCGTGAGATTTTTTCCAATAAGTGCATTGGTCAAATGTGACTTTCCTACTCCTGTCTTGCCACATAGTAGGATGGTCATTTCGTTTCGATCTGATTTCAAAAACTCTTGTAGCTGATACTTGCAACTATCATCGCCAAATATCAACTCCTTGGCCTCTTGATGGCTATTTAAGCTGACTCCGGGAGGGGATCCGTCTTCCATCTCAAAACCAAACATTCCACAAAGAAAAGAAAGCAAAGTGCACCGCGTTATTTAAATAATGAAAGAGCCTAAATAGAAATTTTCCTTGTTTTGCTCTAGGACCTCTCAGAGCACCTTAGCACGATAAAATATTGACCTGATAGAAATTATACTTTGTATGTCTGATATATCTTTTAATTAAAAGATATCCCAGCAGCCCCTGAGCTTAGGGGTGGAATTCCACCCATCATTTCCGGAAGAGTATTGCGTTACTTCCGACTCTTTCCATATTTGGTCTGTATGACGTTGACATGTTAAACGAATCATGTAGCGCGTTTGGTGAGCGACATTTGAAAATACTACACAACACTAATTTGACATTTTAAGTTTCACCGTTGAACATGGCTTCATCGTCCAAGCGTGCGCGTGTGAACCTTGTCTCCGCTGAAATAATGTTAGAGAAGATCTTTAATGATGAAAACTCCGCTGATGGGATGGACAGTGGAGAAGAAAGTGATCTGGACCGGCAGCTAGAAAATGAGAGTGGGGAATCGAGGTGAGAAGTCAATAAAGGCCATGGGGAAATGGTCGCCATCGAACATGTAGTCTTGAGATGCGAAGTCGTTCGCCTCAGGTCGCCCTTTTGTGCTTGATTCTTGTGCATTTCTTCAAATTTGATTAAAATTTGACTTTAGGGACTCTGAAAATCAGCAATTTACGTTACGAGCATGTTTTTAGCGATGAGATGCGATGCGATTCAAGCTGTTTGGAAGCGTAGTTCGATCAGCTGTTACCATGGAGAAATGCATTTTTCGGTTGCGTCCGTTGCGTGCGATTCGATAACGATTTGGCGATTTAGTTTAATATAGATTTTTCATTCGGTTAATTTTGACTGACTTACGCAATATAAACATTTTACTTATTACAGTTTTAGCGAAGGAGAAGTTGAAGATGACGAGCGGCCGGAGGAGGCTAGCACATCCACTAAGGAACCCATGGCTCCTGGTAAGTAAAATATTTCCACCCGGCAAAATTAGAATAACAAGTATAATTTTCAAATGCACATACCATAGAATAACGTGAATTTTTTTAGGATATCAGTATAACGCTGTTGATGATAACTGATTTCTTCACTGAAAATTATATTTTTGTTTTACAGTTCAAAATGACTAAAATGAAACACGCATGATTCCCTGTAACTCTGAGTTTCGTGCCTACGCACTCGTCAGACAGATTAAACCTGTCTGACGAGTGCGTAAGCACGAAACCCAGAGTAACAGGGAATCATGCGTGTTTCATTTTAGTCATTTTGAACTGTATTTCGCTCTACACTCATGTGTATTGAGCACTTTCCAACAGCATTTGCTACAATTTCTCATAATTATTTTTGTTTTAATGTGTAGTTGCTGGACCCTCTGTTCAGGGTTCGTACGGGTCCTGGAAATCCTGGAAAGTCCTGGAATTTTATTATCGCATTTTCCAGGACTGGAAAGTCCTGGAAAAGTAATGCTGGTCCTGGAAAGTCCTGGAAATCTGTTAAACTGAACAAAGTAATAAAGTTTTCTCTAAAACAAATGAGCAAAGTTTTTTTAGTATTTTTATAACGTATTCCTTTCTGGTTTTGACCGCATGACCGCATCTATATTTTTTCATGTTTCCCGAAACTGACACGAGTGTAACTCTGGATCGAGGGCTCATGTATCATCATAAGCTCATGCGCAGTAGTAACCTTGATGCATGCATGATTTTGTAAACGGGTACTCAGTGAATGGGCGTCTTGAGTTTTAAATGTTTTGTTCCGAAATATGCCTGGGAAATGCTTGTTTAGTGACCGATGGTTGGAAAACTCTTCCTATAAATTGTGGCTGGAACGTGACGCGGACAAGTTTAAAGCAAAATGTAGAGTTTGTATGAAAGCGTTTGATGTATCAAATATGGGAGAATCGGCATTGAAAAGCCACGAAAAGGGAAAGAAGCATATTCATCTTATCGAAAAGCAACAAAGAAATACAACAGGTGACATAAGAAACCTTTTCTCGAACAGCTCTTTCGCTGCCCCTCGAACAGCCACTGAAAGTAACAACTCTACTTTGACTGTATCAAGTAGTGCCGCTAGTACAACAGCAGGTATGTCCGGGTTCGTGACGAGGAATGATACTTTAACTGCTGAAATTTGGTGGGCGCTAAAGGTGAATAGCAGCCATTATTCGTATAATTCCTGTACAGATATAAACTTCTTAGTGCAGCAAATGTTTCCAGACAGTGACATTGCAAAGAAATTTACCTGTGGGGAGAAAAAGGCCTCCTATCTTTCTTGCTTTGGTATTGCACCATGTTTCAAGAGTCTTCTAAAGGAAAAAGTCAAATCTTCAAAGGGATATGTGCTTTTGTTTGATGAAAGTTTGAATCACGAACTGCAAAAGAAGCAGATGGATTTCCATGTTCGCATCTGGAATCATGACAAAGTTGAAACTCGCTATTATGATTCACAATTTCTTGGGCATTCTAGTGCAGAGGATATGCTTCAAAAGTTTCATTCTTGCAAAGAGGACTTGAGCTGTAGAAATCTGATTCAACTCTCTATGGATGGGCCCAAGGTTAACTGGAAATTTTATGAAATGGTAGAGCAAGAATTGAAGAGTGATTTCAGTTGCACTCTCCTTAACACAGGCAGTTGTGGTATACATGTTGTGCATGGAGCTTTTAAGGATGGTTGTGATGCAGCTGGATGGACGGTGCAGAAAACTCTCTCCAGTCTTTACTGGCTGTTTAAAGACAGTCCGGCTCGAAGAGAAGACTACATTAGAATAACTGGTAGCAGTGTATTCCCCCTAAAATTCTGCCAGCACCGGTGGTTAGAGAATGTGTCAGTTGCCGAGCGAGCACTGGAAGTGTGGCCTCACATTGTCAAATACATTAATGCTGTTAAGGCAAAGAAAGTTACTGATCCCAAGTCCAAATCTTACGAGACCATTAGCAGTAGTTGCTGTGATCCCTTGATGCCAGCAAAGATTGCCTTCTTCTCATCAGTGGCAAAACAGATCAATCCTTTTCTCACAGCATTTCAGACTGATAAACCTATGCTGCCATTCATGAGTATCAGTTTGTACACTTTGTTGAAATCATTGTTGAATAGGTTTATCAAGGGTGAACTTGTTACCGAGGCAACATCTCCTCTGAAGATCCTGAGGTTGAAGCCCACTGATAAAGAACAGCAGTTAGACTACCAGAAAGTTGATGTTGGCTTTGTGGCACAACACATGCTGAAAGAAAAATCTGGGAAATTGAGTGAAAGGCAAGTTCTTCAATTCAGAATGGAATGTAAAGATTTTCTTGCAAAAACAGCCTCTAAACTGCTTGACAAAACACCAATAAATTATCGACTAGTAAGAAGTATGTCTTGTCTGGATCCAAGGCTAATGGCATCAGAGAAAGAAGGATGTGTCAAAAAAATGAAAAGAGTTCTTGAAATTCTTGTGGAAGCCCACAGATTGAAGGCTGATGAGTGTGATGAGGTGATATATCAGTTTGGACAGTTTTTGGATGAATGTGCAGGTAATCCTGACTTTGAAGATTTTGACCCTAGTGAATCCTCTTTAAGAGTCGACACACTGTTATATGAACACATGGCTGGTAATAAGCAACTGGCAAAAGCATGGGGGGTAGTTGAATTATTGCTGCTAATGTCTCATGGTCAAGCCACAGTTGAAAGAGGATTTTCTGTAAACAAAGAAGTGGCAGTTGAGAACCTGTCGGAAAGATCGTTCATTGCACAGAGGATTATTCATGATCATATTGAATCAGTTGGAGGCCTTGCCAATGTAAAAATCTCAAAGCAACTACTTATGGCATCTGCTGGAGCGCGACAGAAATATATTTCCTATCTAGAAGAGCAGAAGAGAATTAAAGTGTCCCAGGAAAACACGCTTAAAAGAAAGGCAGCAATGGATGGGATTGATGTGCTGAAGAAGAAAAAACGGCAAATTGAAACTGATATAGAGGCTCTTTTAAAGACTGCAGATGAATTTGCAGATAGGGCTGAAGATTCAAGAAACCTTACTTGGGTTGCCAAATCAAACAGTTTGCGAAGATCTGCCAAGGAAAAAAGGGCAGTCTTAAAGGACATTGAAGAGCAGTTGGAAGGAAAGCTCCAAGAGCTGAAAAATAATTAACCCCACTTTGAATCCCAAGATGTGAATATTAATTCTACTTAGTATCAGTCACGGATTTCTGATGTTACTTCTGAGATATTAAGAGTTCAATGAAAGAAGTTGATATTCTCTGTTTTCTTTGTTCTCATTTGTATGTCTGACAATGTGTTGAAATTGAAAGTAGAAATGAATCTTTTATACTTATGAGAGTGAAAGAGTTAAGGTGAATTTTGGAGTCCTGGAAAAATAATCTGAAGCCTGGAAAAGTCCTGGAAAAGTCCTGGAAAATTGTTTCTGAAAAAGGGTACGAACCCTGTATTTAGTAACACCCCTAAAATAAAGCCAAGCCGAGTGAACGCCACTGTAGCCTCTTGTTTCAAGCCTAAACTCGCTTGTCTTTCAAAACTTTATGGAAGGAGGGAGATACTAGACTTGCTTCAAAGACTCGCTGTACAGTCTTGGAACCAAGTTTAGTCAAAAGGACATAACGCAGGCGTTTTGTACTTTCTTTTGTTGACGTCGCTCAGATTCAAATCACACTACTTCGTTCAGTCTATCAATTAGAATATTCGCAAAACACACTTTCAACTCGCATCTACTTTGCCGATGACCAGGGAAGGTTATAGTATGTAATTTATAAAATGGAACTTGCCCTTTCGAAGCGAATTTGGATGTTGCATGACAACCAAAGGTTTCTAGCCCTCTCTTAGATCAACGTTACTTACCAATAGAATGAAAGCACTAAACCATTTTTTAAAAATTATGGAAAATCGCAACAGCTGACCTAGTACCGTTTTTTCGAGGTGCTCTCGTCCTCTTGGACGATAACAAGTAATCTGTAGTAGAAGGCTCGTTAGCCGCATCCAAAATTCTCTTCACTTCCCTTGCCTCAGAAGGAAAAGACAACAGCCTGGTCTCTACGTGCCTGCTCCTGTCTCTTCCAAAAAAGGCTACTGTAAAGGGCCTTCAGATTGGGAAAGTCCCCTTGGCAACTTACCTTGCTTGCGATTAATGTTTGCATTACTCCAGTCATGGAAATCAAAAAAATTGTCGTTAGTGATTTTTTGTGCGTCATTGTTTGAACTTATGTAAGTAAAAACACTTCTAGACGTACTTCCGCAACGTAAGCATAATCGTTTTCAACGATAAACGACCTGACTCCCTCTCTTAAGACTTTCCTTTGCCTTTCTAGTGCTCTTATTGTTTTTTCCTCCCGTGATTGACGCTTCGACTTGGCGCATTTTGGACAAAGGATATTGAAAATTTTCGTGACTAAGGCCATACTTGTATCTCTGCCATGGTTTTCGGAATTTATCTACATTTTTCTTTACGTCATTGTTTGAACGCTGAAAGTAGTTTAAATAACTTTGGACACTTCTGCAAAGTAAGCATAGTCGGCGACGATCACAAACGTATCGACTTCTGGTTCTCTTTCGTAAATGGTCTGAGGCAATAAATAAGAAAACGACTCATAAGTCGTGCCCAGGGTCTCCCTGTTTCTCTTAGAGGGAGAGGACACGGCCCAGTCTTTGTGTGCCCACTCCTGTCTCTTTAACCTCTCAAAAGTGGCTCTAATAGGGTCCAAGGGAGGCTTTACCTTTCTTGGAACTCTGCAAGACTAAGATGGGACGATGAGTCATTAACCCTCCAACTCCCAGATCAAATTTGTAATTCTCCTTACTGTCAACCATACATTTCTTATAATGTTACTTCAGAGAATTTAGTATTGGATCAACTTACTATCCTCAAGTGATGAGAATAAAGAAAAACATCAACTTATCTGGTTGATATTAACATTGTAAGGACAAATTCTGTCTTGGTCACTCATGGGAGTTGTATCAGTTCTTCAAACAGTTCTTGTGAAGAGCACTCATCCATTGGAAGGGGTAATGGATTACGCATGCACACAACTTCACCATAAGCTTCATCACAAGACGATTTGCTGTGGTATTGACACTTAAACTTATTGATCAGTTCAGGCATTCAATCCTTCAACCTGTATTTCATTCTCTCCTCCTCGATCTAAAAACGTATTTGATTTTGATCCAATTTGGTCGTCAAAACTCAGAGTGCTCTGTGTTTTGTTCTCCACTTAGTTTACTTCAAGGATGCGCTTAGTTTTTCTTTCAAATTATTCAAACAGGCTATTTTTGTGACCCTGAGATGTTGAAAGTTATTCAGTATTTGTGTAATCCGTTGGCTTGGTGACCTTATTTGTCAGTCGTGGAATCTTATATGGCTGTTCTCGAGAAAAGCCGGGACGCGAGGATTCTTGGAACCTCAGTTCGCTTTAAGAGTGCTCTTAGATTTTCTATCAAATTATACTAACAGGTTAAAGTTTTTGTGACCTTATCAGCCAAGTACTGTTCGATGTTTCGGTTATCTGCGGGCTTTTGTTAATAACCTTATTTTTGTAAGTCGCTATCAAAAAACACGGTTATCGAGAAAAGGACGCGAGGTTGTTGGAACCTTGCTTCGCTTTCGCGAGTACTCTTACTTTTTCTATCGAATTATGCAAACAGCAGGCTAAAGTTTCTGTGACCTTATAAGCCAAGTATTGTTCAATATTTTGGTAATCTGTAGGCTTTTGCTTTTAACCTTATTTTCGTCAGTCGTTATCAAACAACGCAATTATTGAGAAAAGGACGCGAGGATTCTTGGAAAAAGAAAAAAAAATCTTAAAACAAGTTATAGAACAAAGATTCGTTTAAAAAAATGCTTCGGAATTAGCTTAAAACTGTCCAAGCCCCGTTAAAAACTATTTCTTTTTGATGACGAGCGAAAGTAGTTCGTGCTATCGATATCGATAATAGTATATTACTCCATTTTCGCCTTCAAAATCGGCTCAAACTTCTCCAAACGTCGATCGCGTATCGTACTATAATAAAGCTTCTATTTTAACCAGTGTTATTTAACACATGACAGCGACAACTAGTGAAGACCTTAAAAAATGTAAACCGAATTTTTTCGACTTACCGAAGATACTAAAGAATACAAAACAGACGGCATATGCTTTAGAGACTCTCGTGGTGCGTTGCATAGCATATGTTTGCAGAATTTCTCTAGCAACTCAGAATGCCTGTGATGTACTGTTAGATGTTAATCGGCAAATCAGTTGCTCTAGTAAATTTCATCAACAAACTTACCTTGAAAGTTAATGCAAATTCTCGTTTGTTATTATATTTGCAGGTTTCAGTCTCAAAGTCTTTCGTGAAGATGTCTGACAACCACTCTGGTATCTCAGACGGTCTTGAAGAAGGCAGTATGAGTTACCTCAGCGATGCAGTGCATTATAGTGCGTAACACGAGAAACTAGTGCTCAGGCTCCGCACTGCATCTTCTATTTTGTTTCCTTTTATTCTTTGGTATTTTGTGACTCAGTTTCCTAGCAAGTTTTGGAGACAATTAATAGTACTATGGTCATTTTAGGGATGGGTACAAAATCGACGATTCTATCATCATGGTCTGTAAGGAAAAGTGATTTTCCATTCCATCTTGCCTAAACAATTTTAATACATTGGAACAGTTAGTGGTTTTTGGTTTTTCGTATCGGCCACAGTTTTCATATGAGTTGTTGCGGGGCAAAGAATAACAGCAAACATTCCGGAAAAAGGCTGAGAAAAAATGAACGCTGAAAATATCAAACGCTCTTACGAGCGCTACTTGTAGTCAAGCTCTTATACTTATGTCTTTATCATATCGCGTTGCACGCATTCAATCACTCACGTGTGCCACGAGTGTAAATCGATGATAACAAAAAATCAGCCGAGGGACCTGACAAATTCATACGCCGAATTCTAGTTTTAGGTTATCCCAAACCAAAGGTATGAAATTCGTCTGGTCAAAGATCATGCTAAGAACTGTGAGGGCAGCCAGAGTACAACGAACTTAAATACATTTCTCTGTTATCTAATGCTGTATTTGTTGTTTGTTTGCTTGTTTGTTCTTTAGCTGACTTGCTTGTTTTTAGTATATCTAAAGACTATGAACGAAGCAGTTTAACTCTAGTTAGAATAAGAGGAGGGTGAGACTGGGAGGATTTTAGGGGAACACAACCTTTTCAGCGGGAATGGAGCGCGTATCATTCTTTCCTCGAAAACTATGAAGGGGGGACTATAGACAATTGTCTGTTAACGCAGGGGGTTCATTAGAACTCTACAGAGCCTTTCGGGGGAGAAATCAGGTAAACTTTATTATGACACAACCAAAATCCTTCTGTACCCCCATTCCCCCAGGCGATAAATACTGGTCGGTCTCATAGAAGTTAGAAGCTTGATAGAAAACAGGCACAAAGTTCTTAAACGCCTGCTAAATACTTTTTTCCATCTTTTCCCGTAAAATTCAGGCACGGAAACAAAAACTGTACAACCCTTTTCTTTTGGGTGGTGTTACTAATAACACAAATTAAAGAAAAATCACAAAAGACGTTTTTTAAAGTTTAATTTATCAGTGCTCTCTATTAAATAGAGCTAAATAGTTTCATTTTACTCAGAAACTTAATCTGCAGACGCTTGAAACTTATCTTATCTTGTAACAAAAAAACGCTTGGATCTCTAACAAGCCCACATATAACATGCAATCTACCTGAACTCATCACTCAGCAACTTTATCTGCAGATGCTTGAAACTCGTCTTATCTTGTAACAAAAAAAAAACTTGGAGCTATATGCAATCTATCTGAACCTTTTTTCTACAGAATATTCTATTTCAGAAACGTGGCATGAACCTTTTAAGTATACAGAGTTCATTTCCGTTAATAGATTATATGTTCAAAGTGTAACTGATTGATATTTTTAATGTCAAGTAGTTTCTCTCTTTTTCACTCTTTTGGCCACCTTTTGATCATTTCTTCATGCCTTCTGGTCTAGCTTAAGTGGGTCGGGAAGTTGGGTAAGACTTCTTAAAATACTTCGTTAGCCAGCCGAAGAATGTTTGGTACTTTTTACCAGATTTAGCACCGGTCAGCTCACCGATGAGTTGCCCTGATACACCGCCAAACACATCCCTAATGATTTCTTCAGAGTACGTTTCATTCACCTTGATGGAGGGACCTGACACCTTTGCATCTTGGCCAGGCTCGTCGGACGTCCCGCCTTTCTGGAAACAACGGTTCAATTTTTCGTCAAAGTCGCTCTCTTTCAATTTTGTTCTGAATTCTTTGATTGTATTCTTTTCTTCGATGGATAAACTACCGAACTGGCCAAGATTGACAACGTTGCCATCTTTCCTTACTTTGATTTCTTCGTTTCCGTCACTAAGGGTGGAAGAGAATGAAATACGATCAACATTTGCCATCAGGAAAGCAGCTTTTGCGTTCCTGTTGATACGTTTGAAAGCTGAGATCCAAAATGCTGTTAACCAGTCTTCTCTACCTGGAAGTCTTGGATCATCCAACTCTCCGGCTGGCGTAAATGGCACATTAGTCGCTGTAATATCAGGTACTCCGATAGCAACCAAATGTTTGTTTATCGCTTTCTTGAAAGCTAAAACGCGGTTATTGAAAGCGGTTGCTTCAGGTACGTCATCTGTCTTCTTGGTTGGCGATAGTGGGACTTCGTTGGCAAAGGTTAAAACCACAAGAGCATGTTCCCAAAGTTTCTCCCCCAAGGCTTCTGTAAGCTTCTTTATCGTTTCCAAGTCGTCGGTGCGGAATCGCTTACTGGTCATCTCAGTGCAGAAGAGAAACAAGTCGAAGTGGGTCACTCTCTCCTTGATTTTCCGCAGATATTCTTCATCATTGCCGGTTGCGTCTGCAAGTCCTGGAGTGTCGAACACTGTGATAGTTACGCCGTTTTTGACAACTTCATAAGCAGTTACCTGAGGGACATAAAACAGGAAATTATTACAACTTTTAACTCTAACAGAGATTTCATTATGATATGGCTTGGTATGTTACCTCAGTTACGCGAGAAAAATGCATGAAAACGTTTTATTCATATAAAGCCCTGTTCGTCTAAAAGACGTTGAAAAGAAGTATTTACTTATCCTTAGGGTAATTTTGTACCTAATACCTGTAAAGTAATTCGATAATTCTTTCTTAATTTCAAGTATTAAAGATGGGAATTTCCGGAAGAAAAAAAGGGAACAGATGGATTCTAGACATGTATGGACGCGAGATATTATCCATTTTCCTATCCACAAGTAATGCACAGTAACCCGTTAATGAAAGCACCTCATAATAGTTTAAAAGGTGAAGTAATTGTCGATATCAAAGTAGCTTACGTCATCAGTTTGTGGGTCGATGTCATATCCTTCTGCTGCAACGTTTTCTCCAATGAGCGCATTTGTCAAATAAGACTTGCCAACTCCTGTCTTGCCACTCAGGAGGATATTAACTGTCTGGCCACCGGAACTGGCAAATTCTTCGATCTGATACTCCAAGTTTTTTGCACCAAATATAATCTGATCAACTTCAGTTGCCAAGGCATCAGAACTTTTCTCTGAGGTCCCTTTCTGTGCCATTCTTGATAACAAACTTTGAAAAAAATAATTTTTATTAATATAAGAGGAAGAAAATAAAACATGTGTAAATTGACCAAAACATTGTGGATAGAAAATTATTAAGAAATATTTAGTAAGCATTGTCAAAATAATAATCTGCTGTTTGTTTTTCTCAATCAAAAGATTATGACGTCAACATAAATGCTTTTCGAAGAGCATCTGGCATCAATTGGATCATTAAGTGATTTTGCTCACACGTGCTTCATTCGTGTTGCAGCCTTTAAAGAGTTGATTTGTTGAAACAGTTTTGAGTCATCTATGAAGACGTAAGTACGTAGTTTTTGATTACGACGAGAAATCAAAATTCGGCTGCTAATACTCTGATCTTCAGGTGTTTTATTTCCATGCGGGATCAGTCGCCCGACTACTGGTTATGTGCTACGTGGCAGAAGAGTAGAATGCAAGAAAATCTACTTCGCCGAGAAAAATTTTGATAAATCTTAACTGTGCTTGCGCTTAATTCTCCTCAGTCGATTTGCTGTAGTACTGACATATTAATATATCGATCAGTTCAGGCATTCAAACCTTCCATCTAAAAATATTGATCAAATTCGGTGGTCAATACTCTAAGTGCCTTGTGTTTTATTCTCTATTTAATTTACTTTAGGGGAGCGCTTAGTTTTTCTTTCAAATACTTTGAGTGCTCTGTGTTTTGTTCTATATTTAGTTTACTTAAAGGTGCGCTTAGTTCTTCTTTCAAATTATACAAACGGGCTATTTTTGTGACCGTAAGATGTTAAATGTTGGTCAATACTTTGGTTATCCGTCAGCTTACGTTAGCCGGGTAATTTACAATTCAGTGTCCGCATTCAAATACATACTTTGCTTTCAGGATATAGAAAAATATTTTAGGCGATATTTGGAATAGAGTAGGGAGAGGACGTTGTTCGATTGGCATCGCGCTTACGAAACGAAACGAAACGATGTCAAACAAAACGAAACCAAATCGAAACGAAATCAAATCGAAACGAAACGAAACGAAACGAAATGTCAGTCGTGTGATCGTTTCTACTTACATTTAATTGTAGACAGTGCCACGGTTGTCTAAAAAAGTTGGATAATTTGCCGCAGAATCTCAAGGTTTTACAAATTTCTTTAAGAGATACTTACGGTGCACCTGCGAAGAAAGAGCGAATTATTTCCCAGTCGAAAGGATCGCTACAGGAAACATAACTAACTTTAATTTATTTGAAAGTATTTTAGTGATCTGTTACCTTTTGTCGGCAAACTTATCTGTCAGTCTTTAATCAAACAAAGCTGGTATAGAGAATAGGAAGCGAGGATTCTTGGAAAAAATCGAGGACGCGAGGATTCTTGGAAAAAGAAGAAACATCTTACAACAAATTATCCAACAAAGATTCCTTCAAAAAAATGTTTCGGAATTAGCTTAAAACTGTCTAAACCCCGTTAAAAACTATGTCTTCTTAATGACGAGCGAGAGTAGATCTTGCTATCGATATCGATCATAATATATTACTCGACTTTTGCCAGCAAAATCGGCTCGAACTTCTTCAATCGTGGATCGTTTCGCGCACAAAGATAAAGCTACTATTTCGACCAGTGATGTTTAATTCGTAACGGCGACAACTAGCGAAGACCTGAACAAATGTACACCGCATTTTGTCGACGTATCGAAAGATACCACGAATACACGACAGACGGCATGGGACGGCATCGAAAGACACTTTTTTTATAAAGATAATTTTGGTGAAAATGCTCACTGCAGCTACTGCGCGGCTGTTGTTGGTCAAACCTCCTTGTTTCTTTATAGTAACTTTAATTATGTCTGTATTTTGTATCAGAAATATAATAAGTTAAAAATTGAAATTAAAACTAAAAAAAAAAGACCACGACGGCGACGGAAACGATGACTTGGCCGTGGCAAACAACTTGAAAGGTTTATTTGGGCAGAGCAATAGCTCAGCGCTTCCCTTTTAAAACTGTTTTATTTCTTATCCGGCCTCTGCAAAATAGAGACCTTAAGCAGTCAGGGAGCTACGCCAGGGAAGACGTCGATTAAAAAGGAATTTCTATTTTTAGTTAGAATTTCGAAAATGGCTGGATGTGTTTACTGTTTACACAGCCACTCCATAACTTCAGCGCAAAATATGTTGGCAGCTTTGAGTTGCGAATGGAAATTAAAATAATTTATCGTTCCCCTTTTCCTTTCGCAGACCATGCAAATTTTGGTGATTTCACGTTGTTGTTTTGCAGAGCACGCCTGAGAAATGTACAAAGCTTTAAAACGCACGAGCTGAGCAATCGTTCTGCCTATTAGATCTTTTGTTTTGCCACGTCCTCGCTGTTGTCGTCGTCGTCGTTTGCTTTAGGTCGCAGATAACAACGTGAAATCATCAAAGTCTGCGTGTTCCGAGAAAAGAAACGTCAACGGCAAATTTTTAACTTTCCACGCCGCTCTCATACGTCGTGCTGACTTACGTCGCCGTAAGAGATGGTGAGCACATCCAGTCATTCGCGAAATTCCAAATGAAAATATATATTCATTTTTAAATCGACGTCTTCCTTGTCGCTGTAATGTACTGTTAGATGACTATCGGCAAATCATTTGCAAATCAGTTGCCGACAAATTAATCCATTCAACCTACCTTGAAAGGCAAGGCAAATGCTCGGTCTTTCGTGAAGATCGGGTAATTTAGTATTATCCACCGCAAAGAGTCCAAAAGCTGACGCCTCGAACTCGTTTAAACCCTTCGTCAGAGCGATTAGAGGAATTGTGGGTTGTGTGTGGCTTTATTTGCAGAAAATGGAGCTACGCTATTGGTGGGAATATGGTGAGGAGAAAAAAAATAATAAATTTGTTGAATGAAAAGCCCTCGTTGATACGGTGGTGATCAAGAGCGTCGATTTGAAAGATAAATTTTTGTTCTAGAGTTTTGCGGCTTTCCAAACTGCCCAGATGAAGGGAAAGGCCGGAAACTGCCATATGCTACTTCAGGAGCCTAAGTAATGGGCTCCTGGCTGCTAGAATGATTAGGAAGATTAGAGTGTCTAGCGACTGGTTTGGACACGTCCTTCTCATTTCTTTCTACATCGCGGACGTGTTCTCGGAATTTGTCATCTAGTTTTACCAATGTACAACTTTTTTGCAATAAGTAGAGGTTATGCAGATTTTTAAGGTGCAAAATAGCTTTCAATAAGAACTACTCCGGTGTCAGCTATTCGCTAGTTTTCTCTCTCTTCCTCCATAGTATTAATCTTCCCTTCCAAGGCTCGTTGCCAGTCTATGAAGTAATTAACAATCCAGTCGAAGGCAGCGGCACCAAGAGAGCCACCTCCAGAAAGGATCCTTTCGAATACCACCCTGATGGTTCCTCTAGCGTACCTCATCATGACATCTCTCAGGTTTTCTCTTAATGAAGGAGGGACGAGGTTGATGCTGGGGAAACTCTACGCTGGGCCTCTCTACCCATGATCAGTGCCTATCGTAGCTGAGCATAGACGCAGATGTGACTCCGGGATTATTAATATCTCCACCATGAAAACACTTCTAGTAATGGGACGCCGATCAGAAGCAGTGTCACTATTTTGATCACAACGGCTACGATCACCCTGGACAGCCCATTTTAGCGAGTTGTTCATTTCGAGGTTTTCAACGTACACAAGAAAACGGACTTTTCTTAAAATGGGCTCTTTTCATCAAAGTAAGCGGTCAGATCGCAAGCGATACACTGTCGAAGTAAGGTGAGGTATTTTTATTGAGAATTTGACGTATTTTTTTATTCCTTAAAGCGATCATAAATATTCCCATACAAACTCTTATAATTCCGCCATAGCTGTTATTGTGCAAGATGATCATCTCACAGCTGGAGCTTGAGCCGCCTGTGGTGTCACGCTTAAAGAAATACGTAGAAAGCTTGATACTGTAAACAAAAATACTCCCTGTAGCACGCTTCAAATCTCGAAACTTTATATTCGTTTACATTTGCAAACAGCCTTCAAAACATTGGTTACTTTATTGCCTAATATGAAATGTTCACCATAATATGACAGCGACTTTAACTTCAGTCGAAAGATCAATAAGCATAATATTTTCAATAAAATTCTAGTTCTTTGGTGAAAAATCGCTGGCAAGCGTGCAAAAAGTTTCGGCTGCCGCCGGCAGCTGGCTGTTGGCTTGAACCCTGTGTAATTTATCATTTCTCTATCTAGATAATAGTATTCCTGTAAGAGCATTTCCATGAAGGGATAGTGAGACCGGAAGATGATAAATAAAAATTTTAGTTTACATTTTAAGAATACACCAGTCTCTATAAAAAAAAAACCAATAAATTTCGAATTTTCTTTCTGAAGACAAACTCGATCCCTAACCGCAGCAATTCTCTTGTTCAGATCTTTTTTACATTACGTCTGATAAATACTCTATGAGCTTAACTTTCACAAGCTCCAAGTTAATTTGATATCAACACTTAGTAAGAAAATGTTGGTCACTTTGCGTAGAAAAGCATTAAGATGATAAATTGACGAAAATCTAAAAGCGCGCGTCATATGTGATTTGCACTCATATTACAACTTTGCACTCGTGTTGATCTCGCGTTACCTTAAAAAAATTCACTCGTTTCCAGCCAATCAGAAGTGCGTGATGTTTTCATGTATATTACTACAGAACGAATTGGACAACACAAATTCCTGTTATCAATTATTCATGACCATTGCGATTTCCGGGAAAAAAAACACATTCTGAAGTTTATTTGAGAAAATATCTATGGTAGAGGCATTGTCTGATTACAACTCTAAAGAATAATTAATAAAAATGAACAGCTAATGCGCGAGTCGCGTTTCAGGAAGTTGTAATGGTTATGAGTGTGAACAGAAATTTTGAGTTAGATAGTCGTGAATCTACTCACGTCGGCTGTCTCTGTAAACAGAGTATGACCCTCTCTCGCGAGATTTTCACTATTAAGAGCTAATGTCAGCATGCATCAAACAAACAGCGGCAAGTCATCCGAATTTGTTTTCACTCCTACTTTCATAATTTGTAGCCCAATATGTTCTAATAATTGTGGTGTAGTTTTTTTGTAAAAATTAATTTTAGTTTTCGAGAAATAATTTTTTCGTTCGACCGCTCAAATATGCAAATTTACACCGTGAATATTACTCGAGTTGTGTGACCTCATGTAACGAATGTACTGGACCTGGATACTTTTCCTATGTCGAAAAGTAGCATCAAAACAAAGGCAGTTTTAACAATGACCGATATGACAAAATCTACTGAGCTTCAAGCTTTTATAAGACAAAAGGATGGTTATAAAGTTACTGTAGAAATTTCCTTGTGTATTTGTGTTGTTCTATCTTGAGACGAACTCGAAGTCCGGCAAAATTTACTTCATAGCGACTATGAAATATACACGGTGCGCCTACTTGTCGCCACCGTTAATAGGCATAAATCACTACAACTTGCAAAAAGATCTAACATAACACTCTTACCTTGTTTATTTATGACTTTATTAGCTGTTTCGATGATCACGTTAATTATGCTCTACCACATTCTGGCCAGATTTGAGTTCCAGTTTATATATCTTCCTTATCTCATTATATCAGTTGCGTGACAAGCGTGACACAGAAATTCAAAGATGAATCAACCTCTGAAATACCAAGAGATGGGTTTTTTTCCTCTTTGCATGACATCTAGAAAAAACCTTTCAGGAATTACTGCATTCAGAAAACTAAAATGTCCAGATCCATCAATGATTCCTTTGCCGGCTGAAGTCAAAGTATGGTTACAATACTCAATTTGATTGACAAGCTACATACTGATTTAGCTAACTGATCTGTTTTATAAGCGACTCATCTTACATGCTAAAATGGAGATTTGCTGTTTAGTGAAATCGTTCGCTGGTGGAACTTGTGGGTTTAGTTATCGAGAAGACCAAGTCGTTCCCTTACGTGATTGTTAATTAGACATTTCAAGTCACTTGCGGAGTTGCAAGTTTTCAGATCCAGAAAATGAAGTCGATCTTGTTTTGTCGCGTGCCGGCATCTTCGAGACGCCAAAAGATATCGATGACTTTACAAATTGCCCCACTCACAGATCAAATCTCGGTGTTAGGTGAAATCGTGGTTCCAATAGCAGATGTAGGGTGCCAAAAGAAATGTCCGGCCATAATAAAGGTAGGGTTAAGTCGATTCCAAAAGCTGATAGGGGAATTGGCAAGCGTGTATCAAAGATATTACTCAAGATGTCTGGAAAATTCGTACAATCTGGCTTCGGTAAGTAGGCTACTTACCACCGTGAGCAAAATTACACGTGACGTCAGACTTAAGTTTCGATTGGGAATTGGTCAATAGGCTACCAAAAATTCAGACAGAGGCGGAGTTTTCTGAACTTATGTCTAAACACTTTGTTGGCTTTCCGCCGTCTGGGGGGACGCGTAGTTATGCACACGGTGGTAGAGGGCCCTTCCGCACTAGCAACTAGACGCTGACAAAACTTGTTTCTCTTCGCTAAAAATCACGTTAGAATTTGTCCTCGCTAAATGTCAAGTGTGCTGCACGTATCAGCACCCCCGGGGGACCCCTTTACATAAGAGGGCGGGTGTGCGCGCCTGGAATTTCGAAAACCGATCGCTATAAAATTATAAAAGGTACTTAATTCTTATCCGTGTGGGAGTGGCAACAATTAGCCTGTAAAAACAAGTGTTAATGTCCTTTTCTGTCTTTTTCAATGCTTCCCTCGCTCCTACAGAGGACTCATACAAATATGAGAGCCGTGCCGCGTTTACATTGCACAGATAGAAAAGGTCGTCCAGAATGAGTTTTCGTTCTGTAATGAAAACCCCAATAAACTCACTCAGAATTGACTCGTTTCGAATAAATTTTACGCTGGTTATTATGTGGTAACCGGTATGAACTCGTTCTTGTACAAAACTCATTCGGATATCATGTAAAAGGCCCCTAAAAGTTTTTATTCCCAGAGCATCACGCTTTGCTCGCCTGTCTGAATACTAAAAATTTCAGTAGCGTTGAAGCCACAACCCGCTTTTAACTGCTGTGCTGCCGCTGAAACAACGATTAGTGAAGAAAGCACAGATTTTAATATTTTCAATTCAACTTAAACAAAAATCTTTATACCTGGTAAATATTCACTTGACTAGCTTATGATATAAATGAGGGAGGGGAAAACACAACGCAACAACAACAACAACAACCTTTATTTATGTGTCAAATCTAAAATAGCAGTTATACAACCACTAACTGGGGACACTAAATACTACCTAAAAATTTGAGAAATTTAAAAATAAAACAATATATATGTACAATTTAAAAATCTAACCTAAGTCTTACATAAAAGGCAGTTTTCACATTTACTATCAGTCAATTTAGAAACAAGGTCTATTCTACGTATGTTACATTTAAAAGATGATATGGATGTCAGTTCTCTTACATTTCTTGGTACAATTGCCCATATTTTGGGTCCCATATATCTAAGCGAATGTTTTCCAAAAGTGACAGTATTAAATCTAGGTATACCAAAATCATTATTACGCAGTGTGTACCTAAGTTGTGGAATTTGAAAAAGGCTACATATGTAATTAGGAGATAAATTGTTCTTTACCTTATACATAAGAATGGCTATATCCTGTAGTCTTCTGTTCTGCAGTGTACTTAGGTTAGCCATGTCTAATAATTTATCATAACTACTCCCCTTATCACAGTAAACTGCCCTAAGTGCCCTTTCTTGAATACGTTCCAATTTTCTAGTATCACTCGCCCTACAAAAATGCCAGACAAGATGGCTGTATGTCAAATACGGAAGAATGGCTGCCTTAAACAACTTCAGCTTGGTGTCTGTTGGTATCATATTCCTGAGCCTTATCAGGACTCCAACACGCTGGCTACTCCTCTTACAAATGTTAGCAATGTGTTCATCAAATTGAAGCCTATTGTCTATATATACCCCAAGAAGTTTTAAACACTTGGTAGATCAGATCAGGCAAAACCTGGGTTCCTGTCAAAAAGTTGTACCCAGGCGTAATATAATACTCGAAACGGCTAATAAAATCGTAACTAAACAAGGTAAGAGTGTTATGTTAGACTTTTTTACAAATTGTAGTGATTTATGCCAATTAACGGTGGCGACAAGTAGGCGCACCATGTATATTTCATAGTCGCTATGAAGTAAATTTTCCCGGACTTTGAGTTCGTCTCAAGATAGAACAACACAAATACTTAAGGAAATTTTTACAGTAACTTAATAACCATCCTTTGGGCTTTTAACAGTTTGAAGCTCAGTAGATTCTGTCACATTGGTCATTGCTAAAAATGTCTTTGTTTTGATGCTACTTTTCGACATAGGAAAAGTATGTCGGACAAAAATATTCACCAAAAAGTAAGTATTTCTTTGCCAGCTTCAATAACGACAGGGGTTTAAGTTTAGATGATAAAACAAAGGATTATGCTCACAGAAATAGCGTAGATCTAGTACATTCGTCACATGAGGTCACACAACTCGGTTAATATTCAAGGTGAAAATTTGCATATTTGAGTGGTCATTTCTCGAAAACTAAAATATATTTTTACAAAAAAACTACACTACAATTATTAGAATATATTGGGCTACAAAATATGAAAGTAGGAGAGGAAACGAATTTTGGGTGACTTGCCACAATATTTCAAATTTGTTCGATGGATGCTGACATCCTCTCTTAAGTGGATTGGTCAAATGTGACTTTCCTACTCTTGTCTTGCCATATAGTAGGATGGTCATTTCCTTTCGATCTGATTTCAGAAACTCTTGTAGCTGATACTTGCAACTATTATCGCCAAATATATAACTCCTTGGCCTCTTGATGGCTATTTAAGCTGACTCCGAGAGGGGATCCGTCATGCATCTAAAAACCTAACATTCCACAAAGAAAAGAAAGCAAAGTGCACCGCGAAATTTTAATAATGAAAGAGCCTGGATTGAAATTTTCCTTGTTTTGCTCTAGGACCTCTCAGAGCACCTTAGCACAATAAAACATTGACCTGATAGAAATGATACTTCGTATGTCTGATATATCTTTTAAGTAAAAGATATCCCAGCAGCCCCAGCGCTTAGGGGTGGAATTCCACCCATCATTTCCGGAAGAGTATTGCGTTACTTCCGACTCTTTCCATATTTGGTCTGTATGACGTTGACATGTTAAACGAATCATGTAGCGAGTTTGGTGAGCGACATTTGAAAATACTACACAACATTTGATTTGAAATTTCACTTTCACCGTTAAACATGGCTTCATCGTCTAAGCGTGCGCGTGTGAACCTTGTCTCCGCTGAAATTATGTTGGAGAAGATCTTTAATGATGAAAACTCCGCTGATGGGATGGACAGTGGAGAAGAAAGTGATCTGGACCGACAGCTAGAAAATGAGAGTGGGGAATCGAGGTGAGAAGTCAATAAAGGCCATGGCGGAATGGTCGCCATCGAGCATGTAGTCTTGAGATGCGAAGTCGTTCGCCTCAGGTCGCCCTTTTGTGTTTGATTCTTGTGCAGATATTTAAATTTGATTAAAATTTGACTTTAGGGACTCTGAAAAGTAGCAATTTACGCTACGAGCATGTTTTAAGCGATGAGATGCGATGCGATTCAAGCTATTTGGAAGGGTGGTTCGATCAGCTGTTACCATGGAGAAATGCATTTTTCGGCTGCGTCCGTTGCGTGCGATTCGGTGACGATTTGGCCATTTACTTTAATATAGATTTTTCATTTGGTTAATTTTGACTGACTTACGGAATATAAACATTTTACTTATGACAGTTTTAGCGAGGGAGAAGTTGAAGATGACGAGCGGCCGGAGGAGGCTAGCACTTCCACTAAGGAACCCATGGCTCCTGGTAAGTGAAATATTTCCACCCGGCAAAATTTAGAATAACAAGTATAATTTCCGAATGCACATACCATAGAGTAACGTGAATTTTATTAGGATATCAGTATATCGATGTTGAGGATAACTGATTTATTCACTGAAAATTATATTTTTGTTTTACAGTTCAAAATGACTAAAATGAATCACGCATGATTCCCTGCAACTCTGAGTTTCGTGCCTACGCACTTGTCAGACAGATTAAACCTGTCTGACGAGTGCGTAAGCACGAAACTCAGAGTTACAGGTAATCATGCGTGTTTCATTTAAGTCATTTTGAACTGTATTTCGCTCTACACTCATGTGTGTTGAGCACTTTCCAACAGCATTTGCTACAATTTCTCATAATTATTTTTGTTTTAATGTGTAGTTGCTGGCCCCTCTGCTACTTCTACTGCTGCCTGTCCAATTCCCCCTCTCAATTCTGCCACTCCTCTTGGTGAGTAAATGTCTTGAAAGGAGGAAAATATTACTTGGTTTATCAAACCTTATCTATAGGATCTATGGACTTTATCAACAAAACTAAAATATTTGTTATGTTTGTGTAGGTCCTGGAAGATTCCATGGTGCTGGTGCTGTTGGTGTTCCTGCTTCTCAAGATTGTGGTGTTCCTGCCACTCGAGGTCGTTCAAGTGGTTCGGCTGGCCGTAGGAGTGTGCGTGGTCGCACTCGTACTCCTGCTCGTGCCCCTTTCAAATCTTATAATGATCATGATGTAAGAAATCCCATTCCTCCTTTTACTCCTTCAAGGCCAGCTGGAATCCATTTTGAGCGGCCTCAACTCAGGAGCACCATGAAAAAGGCGGTAGAGTTTTTTAACCTATTTTTTACAATTGAAATGATAAACAATATAGTTGCACATACAAATAGTTATGCTTGGGAGCATATATTTTCTGGGTCCCATCAGAGTTATACAAGCCCTGATGGTAGTTGGAAAGAGACCACAGCTGATGAAATAAAGCGGCTGATTGCTCTTATCATTTATATGGGGCTTGTTAAGATTGGTGATGTTGACAAGTATTGGAGCATAAAGACCCTATTTCATGGTCTCTGGGCAAGAGCAATCATGTCTAGAACCAGATTCAAAGCCCTAATGGCCATGTTGCATGTGGTAGATCCCGCTAAAGAAGATAAATCCCATAAGCTGCGTGAAGTTGAGTCCTTTATTTATTATTTTAAATCTAGATGTCTTGCTTTGTACCAGCCCAGACAAAATTTAGCTATTGACGAGCGCATGGTTAAGTCTCGCCACAGGTCTGGTATACGTCAGTATATCAAAGACAAGCCCACCAGATGGGGTATTAAATTGTGGGTATTGGCTGACAGTTCAAATGGTTACACTGTAGACTTCAATGTCTACATTGGTAAAGTCACAGGGCATGAAACTAGTAAATTTGGCTTAGGTTATGATGTAGTGATGAAACTTATAGGGCCTTTTCTAAATCAGGGTTACCATTTATTTGTTGATAACTTTTATACATCAGTCAAATTATTCAAAGATTTGTTTGCTCAGGGAGTCCTTGCCACTGGTACCATGCGGGAAACCAGGAGAGACTTTCCAGCTGCGCTCAAAAACAGTAAGGAATGGGCTAAGGGGAAAGAAAGGGGTAGCATGCGTTGGGAAAGAGATCCTCCTTGTTTGGCACTTCAGTGGGTGGATAACAAAGTAGTTTCAATGTTAACAACTATAGATAGAGCTAATGATCATGGTCTGGTCAACAGGAAAACAAAGAAAGATGGTGTGTGGAACACAAGGGAAGTATCACAACCTAAAGTTATAGATAATTACAATAAGTTTATGAGTGGGGTTGACCGATCTGATCAAATTCTAACTACAAATAGTGCACTACGTAAGTCCATGAAGTGGTGGAAAACTTTGTTTTACCACCTAATTGACATGGCTGTAGTTAATGGTTTTATTCTTTTTAAAGAGCATCAGGCTCAGTTTCCTGACGATGATGCTCTTAAAAGGCCCTCCCATTATTCTTTGGCTGATTTCCGGGTAGAAATTATTAGACAAATCTGTGGTTTCCCTGATTATGGTAGTCCACCTGCGAATACCACAGTGGAATCACCCCCTCTTGCCCCAGAGGAGTTTATATCTATCCATATCCCAGTTTTCTCTAGTACTCAGAGACGCTGTGTGGTATGTTATAAAGAGGGTAGGGGAGATTTTAGGGTTCGATCTTATTGTGATGCCCCTCAATGTCAGAAGTATATGCATGTTAGTAAGGGTTGGGATTGTTTTGCAGTGTTTCATTCTAAGAAGTACCATCACTAAATTTTGGGTGTACCATATTTCCCATACTTAGAACATTTTGCTAATATTTTTTCCAATGTTTTCAGATATTGTGTTTCTCAAAAATATCAAAAAAAAGAAAAAAAACAAAACAAAACAAAAAAATTTTCATTTTGAAAAAAATTTTAAAAAATTATATTTAGTTATACCTTGTTGCTTTTATCTAATGTCAGTGGAAATAGTTGTGATTCAGTTCTAGTTTTCTCATAGAGGCCTCCTAATAGTTAGAAACGGGACTCCTGTGGAGATGTTTGTCCGACAGAACCCTGGTGTCATGCCGCGAAAAATCTGCCCTTGGTTTCAAGAAATCAAAAGATCGCCAAACTGTCCTTGGTTGTAGTAATGCCACAGGAACCCATAAACCGAAACCAGTTGTGATTGTAAAATTTGCGACGCCACAATGTTTTAAACGTAAACATGGTTGCGCTCCCTGTCATTTACAAGTCTCAAAGAAACGTTTGGATGAACTCAGAGATTTTTGCTGATTGGTTCAAGAAAGATTTCGTCCCAGTTGTTAAACGCCACCAACGTGCACCAAACATTATTCGTTCGCCTAAAGCGTTGTTGCTGATGGACAACTGTTCTGCTCATCCTGAAGAGCTGAAAACTCGCGATTGGTCTGTTACCTGTATGTTTATCTTCCAAACACAACTTCGCCGATTCAGTCAATGGATGAAAGCGTCTCACAAGCAACGAAGAACCTCTACATGAGGAAACTCCTTCAAAAAGTGATTTGCGGTCACTATCTTGATCCAACACAACACATTAAGGAAATTGTAAAGCAACACACTATGAAAAATGCGCTCTACCTGCTTGCTGATGCGTTGGACAGTCTGCTTATTTATTGTTAACTACAGCGTTGAAAAAAAGCGATTTTCCCCCATATAAGTAGACTCTATTGACATCTGCTAATCACCATTCCCCGACCCCCCCCCCCCACCCGTTTGATCCCACGACCACGACCCAAGAGCTATCTGAGCAATAACAATATCAACCCTTTTACTCCCGAGATCTCTTTATTAATTCTCCTTACTGTCTGCAATACAGTTCTCTAGTTGTTAAGGTGGAGAATTTGATATTGGATCAGCTAATCATCCCTCGATTGATATTTTTCTTTATTCTCATCACTTGTCCACTTTGTATTTCATTGATATTGTTAAGGAGAAATTCTGTCTTGGTCACTCATGGGAGTTAAAGAGTTAATAGTCACATCTTTTCACTAATCTTCCACAG